>NW_026516779.1:0-143949 GCF_025766255.1 Zychaea mexicana
GCTGGTCAATTTCTGCCCAATATACGTGCTGGATCACCGCCTCGTCCTTCTGGCCCACACGACATAGATGATGATTGCCCCTTTACCATCGAATCTGTAGAAATGCACTAACCTCGGTAGCTAGAAGAAAGCCCCGGGTCTTGATCATCTCCGTGCTGAAATGCTGTCACCTATTGTTTCTTTGCTTTCCCCCATCCTCACACAGCTATACCAACTCTGCTGGCGCTGGTCTTATACACCGGTGGCATGGCGAGTTGCACAGGTAATCCCGTTGCATAAGAAAGGTGATACCACTGATCCTGCAAACTATCGACCCATTAGCTTGACTTCGGTCTTGCGAAAAGTCATGGAAATTTGTATCACACCTTCCCTTCACACAGCTTCCCCCCCATTGGATCTGGCCCAAGAAGGTGGTTTCCGTCCCCAACGCAGTGCCTTGGATCAAGCTCTCTGCCTGCATGAACTTGCTGTCCGCCACCGCCGCGCAACTGGTCAAGACCTGGTTATTGCCTTTTTGGATATCAAGTCTGCCTATGACACTGTCGACCGCGCTATTATCTGGCGTGCTCTTGAGTGTGATGCTCCACCTGCTCTCCTTGGATTGTTGCAAAGTCTATTCGACGATGTATACATTGAAGTCCTAATTGCTGGCACCGTCTCCCGCCATTTCTCTCCTCGCACTGGTGTCCTTCAAGGCTCCATCCTCTCCCCCCATCTATATTCTCTTTATATTAATTCTCTTCCAGCTATGCTGCGCGAACCATTATACACCTCAGACTCTGAACACGAAAGTGACACTGATTTTCTCCCCTCTCCTCCCCTCTCTTATAGTCAAGCCTCTCAACCAATTGCGGGCCACTGGATCAATGCACTTCTATACGCCGACGACGTTGCCATTATTGCCACTCCCGATACCATGCCTCGACTCCTTGCACGTGCAGAACGACACTCACTACAACATGGATATCGCTGGAATCCAGCAAAATGCATCATCATCAACTCGTCACCAACCGCCACCACCTTCACCCTCTACAACCAACCGATCACCAGTGCCTCATCCTTTGTTTACCTGGGCATCCCCTTTAACATCGATGGTGCAATTGATGCAGGCTTGCTCATACAACGCAACACCACCAGCACCCTCGCAGCAATGCGTGTATTACACCAACTTGGTTGCAGTCCTGCAGGTTTTCCTCGCCACCTCGCCGTCCGCTTATACAAAACATTCATACGCCCAAAGTTCGAATACGGTCTCGCGATCACCCGCTTCCTCAAACGCGAAGTCGACCAACTGAACCGCGCACAAGACAACTGCCTACGAATGCTCTTTGGTGGCCACAGCAAAGCCTCAACCATTGTCTTCCGCCACATGGCCGACCTCCCCACCATGGGTGAAAGGATCACCATCCTCGGTACCAAGTTTCTCCTGCGCTTGCAGTTCTTGCCTGATGACGCACTCCTGCCGATTCTTGCACCTGCTACCACCAACAAACGTTTCCACTTGCTTCCTAAGCTTAAACAAAATAAGCTATGGCTCGCTCTTCCAGAACCACGGGACTCTCTCCCTGCTGGCGCTTATAAATCAGCTGTACGGGATATGCGCTTGGAACACTTGGCCCGCCGCCGTAATGCCAACCACGGTGGTATCCTCATCTCTGCTTGTCGTCTGGATCTTGGTGTTGATCCAATCTTGTGGCTTCCCATGACTTCAAGGGAAAGGAGTCGACTCATCCGCTGGCGGATGGGTTGGCTTCCTGGCAAACCTCAGCAATGTTTCAATTGTTTTGACAACCGCACCAGCCGCCATCATCTCATTCACTGCTTGGATGCTGCTACTCGCCTCGGTGTTGATCCAGCAGTTGAGCCCAATGTCATCGACCACCTTCTGAACTGTGTTCCTCGCCGCCAACCCCGCGCTCAAAAACATGACGCACCACCATCCTCTGCCACTATCTTCTGGTCCACTCACTGGCCTGCCGTTGCCAAGTTGATGTTGGACATTGACATCCTCTGTCATCCTGAAGAGGATTTCACAGCAGCAGCAGACGACCCAGAACTCGGCCAGCAATTTCTGAAATGGCTCGACAACCGCCTTCCACCACCATCACCGTCACCTGATTCCAATTCCACCATTTTCACCAATTCCGCCGATTTCACCGATCTCCATCTTGATTCCGCTACCACCATCACCAACATTCCTGAAGTGATTGATCCTTTGGTCCCTCTTGGCGAGTAGGTAAGCTCCATATATATTATTAATATCCAAAAAAGAAAAAAAGAAAAAAAAACCGAAAAAGCAGAAAACAACAAAAAAAGGAAAGAAAAAATACAAAAAAAAAAAAAACTATCTTTTATCTCCCCCTTCCCAACGAATTTTCTACCACTCTTCTGTGATACCGCTCACTTGTCTCCCCCCTTCCAATACCCAAATTAACTTTTTTCCCTCATACGTCCGTGCACCAGAGGTTTTTTTATGCAGCTAGCTGTGACACCACCATTGTTCTTTCATTTGGGCGAGCATATGTCAACTTCTTGACGCAGCTCATTATTGCCCTTTAATAAAACACTTTCAACTATACTATCACGGCTTCCCGAAGTGTTTGATCCTTTGGTCCCACTTGGCAAGTAGGTAAGCTCCATTTATCACTGGAGTTGGCAAGCGATGTCAGAGGCACTGAAAGCATACTGAAAGCGGTACTTTCAGAGTGCTTTCAGAGTGCTTTCATGATGGCTTTCAGAGTACTTTCAGAGTATTCTGAATGACCGTTTTGTTTATAGGTAATACACGTCTCCTACATGCCATTCATAGCTTCTTACTGGTTGGGGAGATGTTTAAGCGACACAATGACATTGGTGAGTTCGTGGCTTCCTATACATTAAGGCTTGCTAATGATTCGTTGGGAGAAACAAACTTCCATTCCCTTTATCTAATTCTATTTGCTCAAAAACTACTCATACATCCCTTTTCATTTGCTCAAAATTACTCACACATGTATATAGTATATTGCTCAAATGTGCATATAGCCAATGATAGTAATTTATTAGACCACACGGCACTGACGGTGACGCGTCAGCACAGGTAGTAAAAAAAGGATGGAATAATAGTATACAAAAAATAGTAGGGGAAAAAAATACAAAAGAAAAGCCATATAGAAACTATTCAATAAA
This sequence comes from Zychaea mexicana, assembly GCF_025766255.1. Taxonomy (NCBI): domain Eukaryota; kingdom Fungi; phylum Mucoromycota; class Mucoromycetes; order Mucorales; family Lichtheimiaceae; genus Zychaea; species Zychaea mexicana. The sequence continues at coordinate 3,169 of NW_026516779.1, forward strand.
CTACACATGCTGATGGTATTCAAAAAGCAGCAGTGGAGGCTAACTGGAAAGTCTTTATATTTATTTTATTTTATAAATCTTTATATTTTCATATTAATCATTATAACCGAATGAATTCATTTTGTCCAAAAAATAAATTTAAACTCAATTACTTTAATATTTTGGCAATATCATTTTGTGTTTAGTGCGGGTCCGGACTCAGGTCCACAGCATAGCGGGGACCCAATCTTGATATCCTGGAAAAAAAAAGAATTTTCGAAGCTTCGCCACTTTTCTTTTGTCAGGCACATCTGTCAGATTCCGTTTCCTTCATCTCATTTCCATTCCTCATTAAATCGTTCACTATCTTAACAACATGAGCAGAGGTCGTGGTAGCACTGTTACTCCCGCTAGGAGAAGCACCGCCCGTTTGGCTAATCGCCCGGGCCGTGTGGTGGCGAGTAATGGTGCCTCACCACGTCCTCTTTCTCTCCCTGTCCCTCCCCCTCTACCACAGTATACTTCTTTCATGAGCTCGCAAATGGAGTATCAAGCTGCTGCTGAATCTGCTGCCCGAGCTACATACGAACAAGCACGAGGGAGTCGTCCGCAGAATACAGTTAGATCGTATTCTCCCAGGCAGGAAGAATTTCTCGAGTGGTGCCGAAGACGCTGTCCAAATGATCACACTAACCAGTTGATCGACGACAGAAAGCTTCATCTTTTTCTTGTGGAAGAGGTTAGCAACATATCTGTTCGCAATCTATATATGTACGCATGTCTTACAATTGTGTTCTTTTTAGGTCGTCTTCAGAGAGAAGCGTAAACCTGGAAGAAAGAGAAAAGAGCCAGAGAATTCTGTGCTGTCGCCCGCCTCGTCACCCGCTCCTGCCATGCGTACCACCACCACCACCATGCCATCATCCTCGCCTGCTGCTGTTGTTCTCTCGCCCGCCACCGCCGTCATGCCATCATCCTCGTCTGCTGCTGTTCTCTCGCCCGTCACCACCATCTTGCCATCATCGTCATCGTCATCATCTGCTGCTCTACCTGTACGCGATGCTCCGGGTTATACCGTTGAGCAACCTGTTGCGCCTGATGCCCCCGCCCCCAAAGACAAGCTTGCTACCGTTAAACAATACATTACTTCCATTGTCGATCTCCATTTTGAACAAGCCGAAACAGATCCTTGCTTCAATCGTCCGCATCCGCGTGGCCCGCTTGTTCATGCACTGGTTGATCATTTGAAACGTGTGGAAAACGAGCTTAGTCGACAAAACTACGAAGACAGAGGCATGCGTACGACAGCAGATGGTTATTCGACATCAGCTGAGATGGAGCGTATTGTAGATCATTTTCTGGCCACCAACAAGCAACAAGGACTGCGAAACTGCACTGCTTTTCTTCTGCAACACTATGGACTTCTACGGGGCGAAAGCGTTCGTATGATGGAACTTGCCGATCTACAAACGTTACTTCTTGAGCGCGAGAGTGTCACTGAATGTCATGCGTTGGTGATGGTGCTTAAGCAAGGAAAAACAAACCAAGAGGGCCGTGTGGAGTTTGCTGCTGCGATGCGTAACGCCAATGTTGTTATCTGTCCTTTGATGATGCTTTCCTTTTATCTCTTTCATCGGTGGCACGTTGCTGGTAAGGCATTCCCTTGTTTCCAAAGCAATCGAGATTGGTTCGACATCAAGCTCATCAGAGGCAGAGATCGCAACATGCAGTCCATTACGTATGATCGTCATCGCGAGTGTATTTTAGAAGCATTCAAGTCAGTCGGCATTCACAGTAAAGCGGTCACTCACGCTATGAGGGGTTCGTCAGCACGCATGGCAGAGATATCTGGAACGAGCGAAGAGTCTATCCGGCGATTAGGTCGTTGGAATAATTCTGCTTTATCGACCAGTTATCTAACCAATTTGCCTCGTGATATCTTGCGGACCATGGCAGGATTCACTAGAGAGGCTGGCCAATTCTACTTACCTCGTGCTGCTGTTACACCACCCCTTGAGCTTTGCAAGAAGGTTTTTCCTGAAGTCGATCGGTGGCGGGCGTTGCTGGATGCCAAACAAGTGGAGGACTCGTGCGCGGCTGATTCGTTTTTGCGTCTTCTTGTGCAGTTGCGTGTTGTATTTTTGCAAGATTCGGTTTTGATGAAAAAGCGCTGTCCAGGTCATCATTTGTGGCAAGATCCTTTGTTCCGTGATCCTTTGTATCTTGAATTTGAACGGTATGTGCTGGTGGACTACAGTCTTTCGTTTATATACTAATTATCCTTTTAAAATAGTAACTTGAATCATGCACTTGAAAACAACGAAGAGCCCACTGATCTGTTACTTCAACGTGCCGTGCCGATCATTGAAAATAGACTTGCCATCTTGCAACAACAAATACAACAACAAATCGCTGCTCAGCAACAAGACACCAATCGCATTGTACAATCTTTCTCTAACGCCATACCCACTCTGGAAGCACTTGCGCAGCTTGCACCAAACATGAGTCGTATAGGAGATATTGTACAGCATTGGGACCGCATCGCCAGCGGACAAGCGTCCTTGAGCGTCACGCTCAACTTGGCAGGTCAGCAGCAGCAACAACAACAAGATCAGCAACAACAACAGCAGCAGGAAGGTTGGGGCTCGGTTTCGCTCCCGTCCTCGTCCTCCTCCCTCCCATCCACCATGACAGCAACTGTGGCACTGCCATCAGCAGCACCAGCGCCATCATCATCTTCGTCGTCGTCGTCAGCAGCACCAGCACCAACATCGTCATCATCATCGTCAGCAGCATCAGCACCAACTCATCACCATCAACATCACCCCCAACAACAACAGCCCATATATCCATCCATGAACCGCACAAACGTCCCAACAATCCCACAATTATGGACTGAATGGTTTGACGGTTGGAATGGCGGCATGTCTGTGATTAGAATGGAAGAAGTGTACAAAACTGCATGGCGAAAAAGTGATTCAGACGGCAAATGGTTTCGTAGAAGACGAGCGATTATTCGGAAAGTTCAAGATTATATCGAAAGAAAAGGAATGCAAGAAAGAGTACCAGAAGCGTTGGACACTATACATAGACACTATCTCGCTGTCGGCATTACCTCATTAGATTCACTATCGAAAGACTTATGTTTTTTTGATACACTTTAAACTTTTTGTATATTCATTTCACCATCTTGTTCTTTTTTTCACTCGCTAGCTTTCCCTTTGACACGCTTTTTTTTTCAACTTTCTAACATTGGCCTTGCTTAGCCATATTTTTTTTATTGTATTACTTTCATGTTGTGGTCTGTTGGCCATGATGGTTTTTGCCTCGCTTTTTTTTTTCTTTTTAACTTTTGCTTGTTTCGTGGCCTTGTTTGGCCTTTTTTTTTCAAAGAATATATAACTTTTGTTTCATGGGCTCACGAGGCCTGTCCTAAAAATGATTGTCAATGGTTTTGAATAGGGAATGCTTATTATAGTACGTTTTCTGAAGCATGATGAAATGCATTTGATAAATTAGTTGCACTTGATGCAGAGCTTAAGATGTAGGAATTAGATTATATATATACACGCAGTACTGGATATGGCTCTAATTTTAGTAATTTAATAATGGACACTCGAGACGACTGTGTATACCACGAACGATACATGGTTAGCAGCATGGCGATAATGTATTACTGGGAACAGAAATATGTTGTTTAAATGAAGGCGATGTAGATTAGTTTTTCTCTCCAAAAATGTTCGTACTGCTGCAGATGTTGCGCTGGTTTTTCGCACCTTCCGCTGTCAAAATGCATTGTGAATACATAAATCTTGAGCAGTTATCAAGGAAGGATAGTCATTAGAACTGCTTATAGTTAGTTCATCGGTCGATAGCGGTTACAAAGTGGTTTTATAATCGTTGCAATGGCAGCAATAAGTTGCTGTTATTCATCAGTCAGGCAAAGAAAGGAACAAGATATGACATGTTCCTACACAACACTAACTATCTCTACCTAGTGTCTGTTACATGTTCAAAGTACAGGAAAGGAGAGAAAACATTGTTAATATCTCAAGCATAGATAGAATAGCGTATACCGTCCAATCCACTGAATCAATGTGCCATCTATACCAATGCTTTTTGAAAGCTATCAACAAGGTACCTGACGAGACAGAAGAAAGATAGGGTTAGTCTGAAGTGTAGACACTGATGTTGGATCTACGTGTATGTTAGAGTGTAATAGTTTTGCTAACACCATGGCATCCATATCACTGTCATCTAACATTGAAAGTATTGGAGAGATCACTAAAATGTAGGCTCTTTGAGTGGTACAGTTGCTGTATGTAGCTAGCATGATACAAATTACACGACCTAGAGCAGCTCATTCATTAAGAACAGCACGATTTAAAAAACTTATTCTGCAATCTCGGATGACATTAACCTTTCCTTGAATACATGGAATCAATGCCCGGTTCATTTAAAGCATTTTGAAGGTTTTCTGTAATTATTCTAAAGATACCAAGCTCTTCTTTTATTAATAACAAGCAGGTCCACGGCTCTACTTATAAAAACGGTCCCCAACAATTGATATTCGCAGATATCATTCGGTATAACCAATGATATCGCTGGATATCACTGTGGTCCTGCAATCGGGATTTCAAAAAATGGTGGACCCAGGTGGACTTTGGTGGACCTCAAGATTTTATACTTAAAAAAAACAAAAATTGAATTTATCTTATATATATGTGTAATTCCTCAAATATACATTACATTATTTTATATTTTTTATTTTTGACATTTGTCTAAGGTTATTAAGTTTCCCTAATTGCTTTATAAAGTTAAAAGACTGAACCAAAAAAATGAATTATACATCAATAAATATAGAAGATGAACTACAATAAGAAGTTTATAAATTAATTGAAAATAAATGGAAATTTCTTAATACTGAATAGCCATATATATATAACAAATATAATCATAGAACAGAAATAAAAGATACTAAAAACAATTCAATTCAATTTATAAAAGATACATTATTAAATCAACTTGGTTATTTACCAGTATTCTATTTTTTAGTAATTTTATATGGAAATAAAGAGTATCCAGGTCCTTATCGTGAAGTAGATAAAGGATTACTTTTATTATATCATATTGTTTCAGGATATATAGGTAAAGATATACATCAATTTATACCATCTTCAACATTTTATGACTTATATAAAATTTTTTAAATATCAAATTATTCTGATTTAAATAAAATTGTAAAAAATGACTTAAATAGTATGTTTTCAAATATTAAAATTAGGATACTTGCTGCAAAGAAAAAAAATCCTAGTAGTTTTAAAAATGTAACTTTATTTCTTGATGGTCATGATAGTAAAATTAAATATTATAATCCAACAGAATCAAAACGTACATTATATTCTTATAAATTAAAAGGTACAGGAATACGTACACAGATAATATCTGATATGAATAATATGATAACATATATATCTGACAGTGAAAAATGTGCTATTGGGAATGATGGCACTATGTTTCTTAATATGAAACTATATAAAAATAAAATTTATGAATATGATTATATTGGTTTTGATAGTGGTTATGACCTATTCATAGAAAAATTTCTTAATAATGCAGATGAATATGATAGTGATAATAAATTTAATACACGAAATTTTGTATATCCTATAAGAAAAGAACAAAATGTTTCAAGAAAAGTAACTGAATTAGATTATAATAAAAAATTTGGTTCATTTAGGTCATCAATTGAAAATCACTTTTCTGTTTTAGCATCTAAATTTGATAGATTTAATAACAATAGATCTGCTGTTCAAACATCTGATATTAAATATTATAATATTCAATTTAGGGTTTCTTGTATTATAAAAAATATATGGAAAATGGTACAAGATTATAATATAGAAACACAACCTCACCATATGTTATGGTATAATGATAATTTTGAATTTCCTACTAAAGAAACTAAACTAAATTATATATTTAAAAATGAGCAATCTATTAATAAAGATTATAATGAAATGTTAGAAATGCAAGAACAACTTTTAAATTTAAATTTAAATGATATAGAAATGATAGAAGATATAAATGAAATAATTCAAGGAAATGAAGTAATTGAATCAGTAAAAAGAAGGAAAAGAAATTATAGAAAAGAAAATAAAAATAATGATTCATATGAAGTTGAAAAGATTTTAGATCATATGATAGATAGTGATAATAAATTGATATTTTATGTTAAATGGAAAGGATATGATAATAGCGATAATTCTTGGGTTAAAGAAACTAATTTTAATACTAAAAATATAATTAATGAATATAAAATAGTAGAAAATATATAAAAAGAATTATAATAATATATATATATTTGTTACTTAACAATAATTTTTCTTAAAAAAATTTCTAAAAACTATTGAAAGCATCATTTATTTAAAATAAAGATAATCTATAATATAATTTACTGAACCTTTATTTTTATTACTTTATATAGTAATTTTTCTTATTGTTATATAGAAAAAATCAAAAAATTTATCGCTAAGGTATTATGATTTTATTTTTCCTTAATTTTTATAAAAGTCATATTTTCATTAATTGTCATAGTGATTATTTTTAAATAAATAATATTAATATATTATATGATTGAAAGATACAAATAATAAATCCTAAAAAAATAAGATAATCTAAATCAACCGCCAGTACTAAGAGCACCTGCAGCGGTCACTGTTAAGAACCTGTTATGTTAAATTTAACAGTTTATTTAACAGCCAGACCTTGCAGCGGTTGCTGTTAACGTCCTGTTAAATTTAACAGCCCGAACAAAAACTGTTAAATTTAACAGTTTCTTGAATCGAGAAAAAGGACTTGAAAAATAAAGCTATATCTCACTTCATTCTATGTTTGTATTCTTCAAATTGAACAACGCTACTTCTAACGCCACTCGCCTGTCTGACGTTTCTGCCGCTGCCCCCTGCTCAGGAGAAAGGGCAAAGCTTTCATTAAAACCAACGACATGTGAAGTTAACAGCTTCGTAACAGTAACCGCTGCACGAAATGCCCTGTTAAGCTGTTACGCACTGTTAAGCGGGCTGTTAAACTCTGAAATTTAACAGTTTCGTAACAGCGACCGCTGCAGGTGCTCTAAGTGATTCTTGTTACAGCGATGTACATAGAGATTTCCTAATAAAAAAAAAGAGAAAAAGTATAACCATTAAAATACGTCCTATACTCTATTGCTCCACACTGTTATAACCCCCACCCTTAAACCTACCTTATAGTACATCATCTTGTTTCGTTTTCATGGACCACTGTAGCCTAAGGAGGGATGAGATAGATGAGGTTATAGCGAGCTGGTTAGTAACATGAAAGAGGTTGAAGGAATAGCTGGTGAAGTGAACTCAATCTTATTGGCAGAAGTGAAAGAAAGTGAAGTTGCTTACACCGCGCGAAAAACCAAATATTCAGTAGTTTAGAAAAAGCTTTATAGTTGGATGTCAAGCTTTGGGGGTATGAGCTAGAAAAAACATCAGAGTGCATATACTAAATGTAGTAGATATGCACCAGGTAGCTCATGTGCATCTACGATTGTACTCTCTACCAGTGTACTGATGCAGAGGGCATTCAACGAGTTGCTCTATGATTTTACAAACGTTACTCCTATGAAAACGGACAGCGCCAGAGGCGGGGGGCTGTACCCCCCACCCACTTTTCTTTACTTTCTCATCTTGCTCTTTTATGAGCGCCCCTATATCCTAGGTTTACAGGAATTGAATTTATGCATTATGATGCAGCACACCTACTTGTCTCTCTAACAACAATAAAGACCCATATACTTAAATACCCTATATATGCGTTTTCTCTATTCCGCTCCTTGTGTTGTGTAGCTTGTACTAGAGCAATGCATCAATGTGTTTGATGCAGAAACATACATCGTTCGTTTTTATTATGTGTAATAAGAGGAAAAGATAAAGGGATGCAGGAATAATTTAGAAGAAAGGACACGTGCACTCTTACAAAAGAAAAGAAAAGAGAGAGCGATCGTCTTGATCATTGTTCTTTTTCTAATTCCCATCTCGTCATGGAGAATAATCCGGAGCTAGTTGCATGCTTTTGCCCAGAATGTAGCAGAAGCACTGTTCTTGGCTTCCGTGAGGTTACCCGCTTGCAAAGAGAACAGCATGCTCAACGTTCTGTGAATGCTGCAAGATCTAGAATGTCGCACAATGGTATGGCTGCTGATGTAGGATATCAAGTGTTGGCACTGTATTAATAAAATATTTCGTATTACAGTGAGTGCAATTATAGCTACATTTGAAGGTGAGCAGCCTTCACCCTCCCAACCGTCACCGTCGGCATCAGCGAATAATATGGATATCGATGCTATGGATATTGACGATGGCGTTTTGAATGAGCCTTCTCCCTCCCGTTCTCCTGGTATGCTGAGATAAGCGATCGAAAAGTAGTAAAGAGTAAAAAATAATTATAGTTGAACGTATATAGCTGTTGCTGCCGTTCGCCGGTTATCGTTCTCTGCTGAGGACACTGTCTTTGGGGTTGAGGAAGAAGAGGAATCAATAGCAAGCGACGATCGCTTGCTTGATGCAGACGATGTCGAATGGGAGATCGATGGTGACAATGGCAATGTAATTGAGACAGCCAGCATTGACGAGGAAGGAGGTGTGTATATGCTAATATGTGTCCAAGGCAACCCATTTTATTACAATCGTTTAATATTTCTCATACCTTCCAAAAGATGCTACTACAAGTTCTCCTGCACGCACATCATTGCTTTCGGGATATTCGCATCCCTATGTCCTTGTCATTGTTTTCCTTGTCCTCTTCCAGCTGCACCTTATGTCTGAGCATATGTCAACGGCGCTTATTGAGTTTTGTGGACTCCTCCTCGAAGATCTTCCGCTCCCGTCCACCGACCGCCTTTCTCTCTCTCTTGCTACCTTGCGTCGAATCACTGGCATCTCTGCCCAGATCGATTCCCTGCGTCGTTATGTATCTTGCCCAAAATGCCATAGCATTTACCTTTTGACTCCAGATTGCCCGCGCACATGCACGAATGACGATATCCGTTACAACCGCCTCTGTGGTCAAGCACTGTTTCGATCCACGGGTAATAGCCTGTTACCGATTAAAGAATTTGCTTACCAGCCCTTGTCTGCGAGTATTGAGCGACTGTTCAAGCGACCGGGATTCGAAGCAATGATCGAAGCATGGCGCGATCGCAGAAGTGTGGCAAATGCTTTTTTTGACGTTTATGATGGTGACATGTGGCGAGATCTTGTTGATCGTGCTGGTCGTCGATTCGTTGAAGAGATTCGATCGCTTTTGCTTACGCTCAACGTTGACTGGTTTGGCCCGTTCATAAATTCGACTTACTCCTGTGGTGCAATTTACCTAACTGTCAACAATCTCCCCCGATCTGAGCGCTACAAAACCGAAAACGTTATACTCGTTGGAGTAATGCCAGGTCCTCGAGAACCCAGCACTTCTGACATGAATCATTACCTGCGCCCAATGGTTGATGATTTGCTTCAGTGGTATGACTGGAAAACGATCGGGACGAATGAGTGTCCAGACGGAGCGCAAGTACGTTTGGCACTCCTACTCAATGCTTGTGATATACCTGCCGCCAGAAAAACAAGTGGATTCACCTCGCATGCAAGTACTTGTGCTTGCCATAAGCGCGCTCGCCAATTTCCCGTTTTCCCTGGCACATCAGACATCGACTACTCGGGATTCAATTTGGACGAATGGGAATTGCGGACACGCGAAGACAATCGAGAGAACGCCCAGCATTGGCGACAAGCCGAGACACTTGCTGCTCGCCGACAGATCGAACGTGACACCGGAACACGATGGTCTGAATTGCACCGCCTTGAATACTTCGATCCCGTTCGCTGCACGATCATCGATCCAATGCACAACTTGTTTCTTGGCACGGCAAAACGTATGACCAAGATGTGGATCGAAAACGGCGACCTTACCAGGCAGGACCTTTGTGAAATGCAGGTTTTGGCAGACAGCATCGTGCTCCCTCCTGACTACGTTTCCTTGAAGCGGAAGATCGGAGCTGGCTTCTCTTTTATGACCGCTGATGATTGGAAATCGTGGTGTATCGTATACTCGCCCTTCGTCTTGCAAAACCATCTGCCCCGCCATCTTCTCGCTCACTGGCTGAGCTTCGTAAACGCCTGTCGATTGCTGGTCAAGCCTTCCGTCACCATGAACGAGATAGAAGGAGCCAACACGTTTTTGCTGGACTTTTGTCGTGGTGTCGAACGCATTTATGGCAGAGAGCAAATCACGCCAAATATGCATCTGCATATGCACTTGGACGTAACGATCGAGGATTTTGGACCTTTATATGCTTTCTGGCTCTTTAGTTTTGAGAGATATAATGGATATTTAAAGGAGATCGATACGAACCAGAAGGATTCATTCGAGATGACGTTCATGAAGAAGTTCTTGCAAAAGACAGGTGCTCGCGACTTTGTCCGGTCGTTTGAGGACCGCTTCATGGACAAGCCAAGCCATTTCGCCTTCTTGAATCGCTTTTTGGACATCGTGCAGCCGATGAAGCAAACTGGTGACACTACGAGTGGTGCGTTCGATCCACACAGATTTTTTGCGCTGTCGACTGGTACTGAACAGGCCACTGGAGGCGAGCCACTACCACCAGATGCATACCGTTAGATTTTGCACCAGCAACGTTTATGCCTGACCCAGTATATACTTTCCTTCTGGCCTTTTATCATCCGTTTATGGCACCCATCTGGACCATTACAGAGATGCGCAGGGTAGCCGGGTGTTTGTGAACAATCGTTATAACAAGATGAAGACAATCACCATTTGGGTCAGCTCTTTAGGAGCAAAGAAGCAAGATCGCGGCGTGGTACGCACGCTCAGGTGCTGTATGAAGCAGAAGATCGAGGCGAACCGATCGCTTGGCCGTGCGAAATCCAGTACTTCTTCCGCCACGAGTTAAAGGTCGACGCCCAGCTCAAAGAACATGTTTTTGCCTTTGTTCGCTGGCATAGCATTTACAGCAGTAATGAGTCGTTGTTCGTGGATGAATATCTGGAGACATGGCGTAGCCACTTCCTTGCTGAGGACATGCACTGCATCGTGCCCGTTCATCGTCTGTATAGTCAAGTGGCAGTTGTAAAATACGGCGATCAAACGCACGCAAGTGGTAGAACAGTCGTTATTCCGTTGCCTAAAAAGATGTTGGCGTAAAACAAAGAGAAGCAATTTTTTCTCCTCCCCCTCCTCAAAACTATCTTTCTCTTATTTCTTTCTCCCCCCACCAACTACTTAAAACGAGCGGCCTCTTGCTTCTTCCTCCCCCACCAAATAAATAGCACACTCACACACGCATATTATACAGACGTATTTTTGCCCACCCCTAACCCGCACAGCATAAGCCGGCAACCGCTTTATTTACTTTAAGCAAACATCCAGTCTTGCAGCTGCTCACGCACAGCCGAGCGCAAGGTAACTGCCTTTCGTGCTACTGATCGTTCAAGCACGTTCGGCTGCGAGTCAACGTCCACAGCCGGTCTGAAATCGTCAAGTCTTTTCAGAAAGACGTTTGCCTACAAACAACATCTCTGTCAAGATTCACGCGTAAAGAAATCTACTTTGAAAGTAATTACCCGCTCACTACGCCATTCGGGCACGAAGACCGAGACACGCTTGCCACTGCGCAGGACACCAGTGCTGCTGCTTTCGTTGTCGGTCTCCTCTTCCGACATACATCCGTCCTGGAGCAACGACTTTCCACCGGGGTACTGTTCCTCCAGTTCGATCGCACGTTGCTGGAAAACATTGAGTCGTCGTACTAATTTCTGTTTCAGATGTTAAGACAATACTCTTACAAAACCTCCTATTACTTTACTTACGCTATGTCTGCGCTGATAGCGTCTTCTCATCACTTTTTTGCGCGCTTTCGTCTCGGGCGACTCGTTCCCCTTCGTCCTTAAATTATCAAAATGGGTGTAGACCATTTTTTTTATCTGCTTCTTGTCCAAGTTGAAGCAGCCTTGGCCTTCGATGTAGTCGACAAGGCGCTTCACGGCATCCTTGTTGGCCTGGTTTGTGAAGGGGAGGTCGAGCCTGAGACCAGCGTCGCCCAGTCGCTCATTCTGTGTACGTATACAATCCTTCAACACATTTATTGTAACAATAGAATTCTTTTTAGCAATCATCACTGTTCTAATATTCACCACTTTCTTTTTTTTACAATTGTCTCTCTGTTCTCTAGTATGGCACTTACAGACACAAGTGGAACACGACGACCACGCGCTTCAGCTTGACGGCCAACGCCAACGCCACCACCTTGACCTTCACCGAGGGCCCCACTACCAACTGTGGCAGTACGATATGCCATATTGGCAACTGTTTGGCCAATTCTATCGACCTTTTCGTGCAGTGCCTGGTTCTCGGCCTGCAAATTACGGACAGTATCCAAGAGCGCGTTATGCTGTTGTTGTTGCTGCTGCCGATCCAGGACACTGTTCTGCTGTTGGGCATCATTTTCACGCTGCGCCATGCGCCGTTGTCGCTGGGCTTGGAGATCGCTTACAGTAGGCATCTATACAGTATTATCATCTCTCAATATACAACATTAACTAACAGCTGCAGTGGTTATTATAATTTACGTTCGTTTTGTTATTTTATCGTGTAGGCACAAGAAGTATTGGAGGAAAGAGGTTTGATAAAATGCAAGTACCTGGATCTATAGGGGATCATTTTATTGTGGGGGATCTGGTTTTTTTTGGTACTCTTTTAATGCATGGTCAGCATGACTTTAACAGTATTGCAGGTTAGTTAAATTTCGCATCGATCGTTCCTTCGTATTTTACGCCTTTCTTTCTGTTTCTTTCTCTTCCTTTTCTCTTCTTTCCTGGCTGCTACCGATACACTATTCTCTCAAGGACCCAATACCGTAGGTTTGTAAGGCACTCTTTACTTTTATTGCTCCTCAACTGCCTCTAAGTCTCTGTAGCTTTTATGAAGGATATTTTATTTCGTATGTACATGTAGCTCATGATTCGACCGGTTTTCCTAAATAAAAATCATAGGTATGATCCATACGAGTTGAAGCTTGTAAGTATTCCCTTTGTAATGTTTACACACTTTCTTTCTACAGTTTTTCTTTCACTAAAAGCCTTCTTTCCTCATTCATAGCTTGTTTGTACTTTACATAGTCTTCCATCCTGGACATCCGCGTAGATCCCCATTTGCACTGCTGCATGCAGGTTGCCCACTGTCTGATCGCTGTTAGTACCGTCCAAGCGGAACTTTCCAGGTACGGTAAAGCTACCCATATTTTTGCTTCTGTCTAGCTGCAGTGCAGGTTACCTTCGCTCTTCTTAAGTGAATCGCAGACTCATTAGCACACACAGCATGATTTACCCTTTTGCCTTTGCCCCATCACCATCTAGAGATTTTATGCACCACATTCACACACATATACATAGAAGACTCCTTTCACCCTTCGCATTTATTCTTTACCACCCCTTTAATGCTTTTTATTGCTCTGTAAATGGTTTCCGAAACTTTAATAATGGAATAAATAAATTCGGTTGTATATGACCATACTATGATAATCATCACTGCTATACAATAATCAAAACCTGCTGCGATTATTTCATCCGTTTAGTATATGCCCAAAATCGATCGCGCTAAAATATGCTATGCAGACCTCTGTATGCACGATAAGCTTCAGTACCCAGTCCGTATGTAAAGCAATTGGGGGATCCCTTCTATGCATATGCATTACCCATTATCAAAATTGGAAACCAACTATAAAGCTGTTGAAAACAGCTGAATATGTGATAAAAAAGCTGCCTTTTGCAGGAACTATAAAGCGGTTATAAAATAGCTTTATATTTGGATGACAAGCAGTATATTCAGCTTATATTCAGCTGTTTTTTGCCCCTTTATATTACCCCTCCTGCCCAGTGTTAAGTGACGGTGCTCAGGCGACGGTGTTAGTATGAAGGACTTCAAGGAAGACACATTCAGCACGAAGATGTGACAATCTGATGAGGCCGTTCAAGTAAAAAAGCTCAAAGTACAAGTTGGAGATGTACAGCAAACGTAAAAAAAAGTGGGTAGAAGAGAAAAAGGTGACGAAATTGAGTTGATGAGAGCGGAATACTAAATAATTAAAAAGAGCGGCAAAAAGATACACGTAGAAGAAGCTTTTGAAGAAACACGTCTTTCATATAAAAAAAACTGCTTTATTCAATTCTCATATGTCCACAGCGCAAGGCCATGACGAACTTTTTCATCTAATGTTCGATCGTTAAGCTCTATTGTAGGTCGTTCATGGGAGGATGTGTGGCCAGGTTCGCAGATTTTGTCTATCTCATGTAGAAAGCGTGTTGCCTATAAAGCTGATTTAGACTATGCTGCATATATCAAGATGAATAGAGTACGAGTGATCTCATGCTAGTCCTTATATTATCGGATCTCTAAGCTGGACGAGAGATCACTTCACTATCCTCAATATTGGATATGTATGCTGCAGCAAAGATGTCTCCGGGATCTTGATACAAGGACAGTGCTGGATGGGTCTTGTTTGCATTATATGTTTTCTTACGCTTGTTCGCCAACTGTCAACCGAATATATATTGTATGTTATTGTGAATCCATGCTGTAAAGAGAAGTTGAAAATAAACTTACACTTGCACGCGCAGCTCGTTTCTTGCTTTTTTGTCGGCGAGCTTCATTTATGTGGTCCGGCTGTGTTTCCCAATTTTTCTTATTGTAAAAAGAAACCCTGAGCGCCCTCTTCATAGCCTGGGTGCTCCAGTTAAAAAGCTGGTAATCTCGACTCTCCGTCACTGTCCTAAGAACTTGACTCATGATTGTAGAGTTTGGCTCATCATTTATGCGTAGGCTATAATCCCAGGCGAGACCTTGGTGCTTGGATACAGAGGAATAGGCTTCTTGCAGAAGGCCCTAATAAACAATTCAAAAGTTGACGAGATGTTTATAATAGCCCATGCAAAATAACTGTCGATTTGTAAAGCTTCTACAAATACGTACCATCATACTACTACTGCTATTGCTCTTGGTATCACTTCTAGCACTGCTTGTATTGTGGCTCTGAATATATGCCGCAACTCTCTGTTCTAGCTGTCCTACTTGCTGGCGTAATGACTGGATTTCATTGTTATTGACTGGAGAAAAGCTTTGTTGGTGGAATTGACCTGCTGGGAACATGGTAGTAGAGAAAGTAGTGACGATATAGATTGCTATGATGCCTATCAATGCTAGAGAATGGCCCATCTATTTATACTTTAGTTGAAATGGATGATTCAGACACCAAGTTACCGAGCTCTCTACTAGATAAAAGTCTTGGCCAAATAAGTTGAGATGTCCGTTCTCTGAATGAGCTATTCAGTACAGGCCATCCGGAACACTTTTGCATGATATGCCTTGATGTGTAAAATCTGTAAACAAGTCTCAGGAAAAGTAGACATATATTATAGACAGGGATGCATCTGATCGCGCGAGGATGGTATTTGTTGTTTCTCTTTCTTAGCTATGTGATGCAGATATAGTTTTGCTTTGAAGTAAGTGAGACAGCATTGTCAGATTCGGGGCATGTCTGTTGTATAACATCCATGAGTGCGTAGTACATGACAGAATACATAGATGCTTGGAGGAAAGAGAGAAAATTATATATACCAAAAAGAGATGCTGCC
This sequence comes from Zychaea mexicana, assembly GCF_025766255.1. Taxonomy (NCBI): domain Eukaryota; kingdom Fungi; phylum Mucoromycota; class Mucoromycetes; order Mucorales; family Lichtheimiaceae; genus Zychaea; species Zychaea mexicana. The sequence goes on from NW_026516779.1 coordinate 18,876, forward strand.
CGCTGTACGCTATCTATTACTAAAGCCAAAGTCATGCATAAGAAAGATAGGATATGTTAGTGTAGGGACAACGATAAAACATGCAAAGAAACAATACCAAATCGAGATGCTGTCCGCTGTATATTACCCATCATTTATCATCCGTCGTATTGAAGGCAAAAGTATACATATCTCATTGTGCGGGAGAAAAAAAACATGCATAGACAAAGTTACCAAATCCAGATGCTGCCCGCTGTAATATATATCAACTAGGTCAAAGCCTTGTTCGTGCATGTGCATTTCCTATTCTTTTCGTTCGCTGCTGTAAGCGTCATGCAGCTACCATTACACAATGGGACGTGGGATATGCACATCCTGGTTTTTTTATCGATCCGCGCCATCACATTATAGTAAGAAAACACTATCAATCCAGTTGTGAGCAGCTGTTTTTTATTTCATTCTTTCACGAAAAAAATGTTGTTACCCTCTGGTAGCTGTGTAAGATAATTGTACCTGCAAAAAATTCATCTGTAACTTACTGTTCTACATGAAGATGGCCGTGAAAAATTAAACGCACTTCAGAAACAGCGGTGTTTACTCTACCTGCATAGTAGCATTTACCAAAAATGACTACACATCCACACCGGCATTGCTGTGCATTTCCAACAATTAGCATCCTCATCCGTCCAAAGTCCAAAGCAATAATAGCTTCCGAGTACTTTCTGCATAAGTTTTCTGCTTCGACTATATATAAGCTGGATAAAATAAGTCTTTGGATCGAATAACCATTTTTTTTCAAGTACCTTCATTATGTCAACTCCCCCCACGCTTCCATCACTTACACTGGATCCAAACAGAGCCGTACTGTGTCATTGCGACAGTTGTTTCGTTTCAAACAACTCGCACTGTAAGCTTGTGTCAGCACGAACAGAACGTCGCCATCGTCACGACCATGGAATAGCCAAGTGTATGTTGTCGTATATATATTGCTGTATATGTTGTTGTGTATATATTGTTGTATGGTTCCTAATACATAAATGGCCATCCTTCTAGTTTCTTCACGGCGCGAAGGTCGTTCAAACCTCCAGCTACTCTATTCGGATCAGCCAAGCACCGGCGAAAGTTGTAAGTTGCCATTTGTCTTCAGAGTGGGAACGTCTTCGGTTGTTCGGTGCTAGTATCGACGATCAGACCATTAACGTTATTGCCATTTGACCCATTAGCCACACCAATGGAGCTCGATTCAAGCTTGAGTGAGACCAGCGGCCAAGCTACAAGCACGATTGACTTGCTGCAACCGCCACCATCAGTTTCGACATTCGACATTACTGTTGAGGGAGAAGAGGACGAAAACACCGATGGTAAATTTATGTTCTCGTATAAACTAAAGATAGTAGCACGAAATTCAAATTATTAGTATCTCATACACGATGTTCTACACAGATATTACACGACCATCCGACTTCATTATCATGTTTTACCTTTTCCTGGCCTTGTTCCAAGATCGCTATTTGAGCAGGGCTGGTGGTGAGCTGCTCCTCCATTTTCTATCTGTCGTTTTTGCGGGTCTCTACATTCCAATCAGTATCCCACGGTCAATGGCTACTGTACGCCGCTTATCCGGTCTTAACGAGCTCTTGGATTGCGGTCAAGCAATCGTTATATGTCCCAGCTGCCAATGCCTCTATCCCAATGAACATATACCTACCGACTTGAAATGCTCGTTCCAGAAGTTCCCACACCATCCAATGACAGCACACCGAGCCCATGCGGCATGAACTTGTTTCATTTGAGAAACAGAAACCTTGTACCTCCCAAAGTGTATGCGTATCATCCTGTGTCAGCAAGCCTTGCAATTATGATGCGTAGACCAGGATTCGGCGAAAAACTCCAGCACTGGAGGAACCGAACCTCACGACCAAATTCTTTGGATGATGTATACGATGGTCGCAAATGGTGGTCGATAATGGCGCCAGAATCCACGGCAGAAAACCCTGTATCATTCGTTGGACGTGTCGGAAATCAACACTCACTTATGTTGACGCTCAATGTCGATTGGTTCCAGTCATTCGATAAGCAGACTTCGTATTCTGTCGGTGCCCTGTATATGACAATCAATAACCTGCCAAGATCTGAACGATTCAAGTCATCAAATGTCATATTAGTCGGTATAGCACCAGGACCCCACGAAAGCTCCAAAGGTACCATTTCGATTATACTGTTGCTTATCTTTTTGCTCGTTGATTCTGGAGTCTCGCATGTGTGATTCTGACTCCCTTTCCTTTTTATACTGATAGAGCAAATCAATAATTTCCTGCGTCCAATGGTCGACGATCTGTTACATTTATATCATGGCAAAGATATGGTTATTGATGACGGCTCCTTGGTCAAAGTGCGAGCAGCTCTATTGTTCGTAGCATCGGACATACCGGCTTCAAGAAAGGTTTCTGGCTTTACAGGTCCAAACTCATTCTACGGATGTAACCATTGCGACATTTCCTGGCCATCGCAAGCAGAGAATCCAAGGCTGCGCGATTACTCCAACTTTGACTTTCCTTGGAGATTGCGGACAAAGGCAAAGAACTTGGCAGACGCAAAAGCTTGGAAGGCAGCAAAAACGGCTACTGAAAGGACACAGTTGGAGAAGTCAAATGGAACACGCTGGTCCGAGTTGCATCGTCTTACTTTGATCCTGTTTCGCAGACAATAGTCGACTGTATGCACAACATGTTCTGCGGGACAGCCGAGCGCATGGCCACCATATGGAAAGATGACGGAACCTTGACCAAGGAGCATTTGACCGATATGGAGAGTTGCCTTGAAAAGATGGTGGTGCCCCCATCATACAGCATCGCTCGCGGCTGTATTGCGACTGGATTTGCTGATATGACGTCGGATGAATGGAGGTCGTGGACTGTTGCACTCTCGCCGTCGTTGTTGAAGGGAAGATTGCTAGGAGAAAAGATGACACACTGGTTGCTCTTTGTCGCGGCAGCACGTCTCCTCTGTAAGCCATCCATCACCATCGCCGAAAACGAGGAAGCCCACCAACTGCTGCTCAAATTTGGCCGCGACTTTTCAAGATTGTACTCTAGAGATCAAGTCACGCCAAATATGCACTTGCATGTTCACCTTCGCGACATGGTACTCAATTTTGGCAGCTGCTATAACATGTGGGTATTCAGCTTTGAGCGGTTCAACAAGATCATCAAGAACCAGCACACCAACCAAAAAGACCGTTTCGAGCTTACGTACATGAAGAAGTTCTTGAGTGTCGTGTTCGCTGATGATATGGTCCGACGAGTCGTGGTCGAGCGGTGCGGCAACAGCACGATTGCCAGACAGATTGCTGAGCTGTTGCTGCCACAATCAAGCCATGCAAGAGCATTACGATTGTCAGCCGTTCTTGGATCAATCGGATTTCGACTATGCCGCGGGAGTAAGCGTAGTTGGTTGGGAGCCGCTGCCACCATCATGTCTTCCCCTCAAGACGGGCAAAAAGGTGTACATGGATACGCGCCACTACCACTGTCTTGTCGAGTATTACCAATCGATGTTTCCAGACATGAATTTTGTGTCACTCGCCAGCACTAGTGGTAATCAGGTCAGCGATCACCTCTACAAATTTGCAAAAGTCGATCTCCTGGGCCAAACATTCATTTCTGAAATGTCTCGCCACATCAACACCAGCACCTATGTCCGAGTCGTTTGCCCAAGTACTCAGTTTCATACTGAAGCGATCGTTCGTCCTGGGCGCATTTTATATTTCTTTGTCCACAACCTGCGCAATCCCACGACGGTAATTTCTGCCAGTTCGTTTTTGCTTTTGTTGAGTACCTACGACCAAATACGCAAGTCTTTGAGTCGTTTAGGATGCTAGGCATGGACGTCTACCATTTAGAAATCGAACCGTATACGTGGCAGTGTGTCGTTCCTTTGGGGAGGCTCCATTCCGGCGTTGTTGTTACCCCTATTCAAATAGACAATAGCTGTGCTCTTACATATTTACCACGTAAAATAAAAGTAATCTACTCTTAAAAGCAAAATACCTCAGGTCAGGTCTTTTTCTTTTTTGGCTTCACGCTGCTGTAGTTGTAATGAAGAATAAAATAAAAAACAAGTTTTGAATTATAGAAATCGCTTCAGATTTAAAAAGCATTTTGAAGGAATCTAATGCGATGGCGAATCAAGAAACTTGTAGATGGTCAAATAAATAAAGATGTTGAAGAATTTGATTTAGTAATTGGTAAAAAAATAAAAAAAAAGTAAAAAAGGAGAAAAAAGCAAAGTGGTGGAGACAAGCATAGTGGCGGTAAAAGTCTCAGAGTGGGAAGAAGCACAGCAGTCCAGGTGGTGTAAAAAAGGGGTCATCCCGGATGGTTTTGGGGAGAAGGATTTTAGTGGGGGAGCCAATTTTATCCATTTGCTGCATCACGGCTCTGAAAGCGCACTGAAAGCGCTCTGAAAGTAAATTCTCACTGAAAGCACACTGAAAGCACATTGAAAGAAAAATTTCAGAGTACACTGAAAGCACTCTGAAATCGGGTTTTAACTCCAGTGGAGTGGGTGAAAAAAATATGACAAAAGGTGCTTTTTGCCGCGCACAGACGACACGCCTTCTTGGCTCAGTTAGCTGAGCGTCTGCCTAGTAAGCAGAAAATCAACAGTTCGATTCCGTTGGAGGCATTATTTCTATCCAATAGAAATTACTTTTTTTCTGTTTTTGTTGTTGTCGTAGCCAGATTTGGCCGGTCTTTCCTTTTTCCTTTTGTGACACCTGTCCATCATAGCACATCTAGTAACAATAGAAAACATATAAATATCCCCTTCATCAAGCAATAAACATCATCTTTCAAGTTATCTGCTCTTACTCTTTTGTGATCTCTCTTTCTATTGGCTACGGTACTTATCCGCCAAAAGGACTCGACAATTGGTAGCGGAAGAACGGTTTTATGGATAATAAGGAACAACCAGCAAAGAAGTAGTATAAAGACACCCCAAGTTTTCAAAAATTTCGTACAAGTCAAGATCCACTGTTGACACCGAAGAAGAATTTACTACAAGAACAGAACTTACCCCGGAATTACCTGTGCCAAAGATGATCGCTGAACAACAAGCCCTACTCCTACAAGCAATCCAGAAGTTGTTGGAAAAAGACAACTCGGCTCCAATATTTCGTGCGCGTATACGTGAACCAGACACGTATCACGGTGACCGCAGCCTAGATGCTGCATTGAACTAGGTCTCGGCGGTGGAGCGATATCTGACGATGGCCAAGCTAGGCGAACACGAATGGATCGGATACGCGGTGACTTTACTACGTGGTGAGGCGGAAACATGGTGGCGACAACAAGAGGCGCGGGTGACGATTGACGAGTGGCGAGAATTCAAGAAGCGGTTGCTGGCGACTTTCAATCCTCCAAATGCAGCACAACTTGCCCGTGACCAACTTGCCGCAGTAGCACAAACGGGAACGGTAGCAACTTACGTTGCGCAGTTTTAGGCAGCCTGGTCCTCCATGCCTTCCATGTCCGATGAGGAAGCACTCGATCGTTTCCAGCGTGGCCTCCACCCCACTATTCGCATGCAAATCTTGACTCGATTCCCATCATCTACGGATGAAGCGATGAAGTTGGCGCTTGCGGTTGAAGGTGTTCAACAAACAAGTCAGGTGGTGATGCAGCAAGCACAAGGTTTCCAGGCTTCGCAGCCCCTCCTCCAGCAACAACAACAGTTCGTGCAGCATTCACATGCACAGCAACAACCGCTCGTACCTGAGTATCTTCGTTCGTCTGGTGTGGCGCCTATGGATCTGGATGCCATTCGCGCAAAAAGTGATGGTCATTGGTATTCGTCTGGTCGTGGTGGTTCGAATTGGAGGCAACAAGGCAATGATCGTAATAATGGCGGCACTAGCAAGGGTTGTTACAACTGTGGTGGCTGGGGACACATATCTTGCAACTGTCCATCTCCCCGTCGCAACCGCCAACAGCAGAGTCGTTCTCCAAGCTAGGGAAAAGGCCAAGCGCGTCGGGATTAAAGGGAGTCCCTTCGCGCTCATTTCCATCCCTTAATGTCGTCCGAGCTGAATCCGTGTCGGTCCCCGAGGCCGAGTTGATTGATCTGTCCGAAGATCGTGCCCAGGATGCGCAGGTGCTGCAGCGTACACTAGAGGAGGATAGCCAGTACTTTGATACTTTGTTATCAATAAAAGAAACTGATTTGCCACTGTATTCATGCTGTGCAATGGTCGTACTGTTGATGTGTTGATTGACTCTGGTGCTACTGGCTCGTATGTCTCACCAAGGATTGTCGCTGGATTGTCTACTCGCTCAATGGTTGGTCGTGAGGTCGAAACTGCCGGTGGTCATGTGCTGTCAATTTCCAGTCAACCACGCTGTCGTTGAACGCCCAAGGCTACGAGCATCAGGCGGATGCTTACGTGCTCGACACAAAGTTCGACGTTATCCTAGGCGCGATTGGCTCAAGACTGTACAACCAGTGCCAGATTGGGCACAAGACACCTGGAAATCAGTACGCATACTATACGTTTGTCCTCCGGCCTCGCCACACCCGGCAATCTCTCAGCTCTCTTATCTACTGTCACACCGTCAAGTCCAACGTTTGGAACGTAGCAACGGGATTGATGAGGCGTTCGTCTGCTATGTCCAGTCCGATGGGACCCAAGACCAACCACCAGTCAGTGACCCGTTCAAGACACAGCTGGTGCAGGAGTTCGGTGACGTGTTCCGCGAGCAACTGCCCGGATTGCCTCCAGACCACGGTGTGCAACATGTCATTAATACTGGCGATGCTGATCCTGTTTCTCGTCCTCCCTACAAGATGAGTCCGCTCGAGTTGGATGAATTGCGAGGGCAGTTGAAAGAGTTGCTCGACTTGCGCCTGATTCGCCCTAGCTCTTCACCTTGGGGAGCACCAGTCCTTTTCGTGCGCAAGAAGGATGGATCCATGCGTATGTGCGTTGATTATCGTGCTGTGAATCGTCTGACCCGCCGTAACACCCACCCATTGCCGCGCATCGATGAGTGTCTCGAACGTTTGGCCAATGCCCGCCGTTTTACAAGCATCGATCTCAAGAGCGGCTACCACCAGGTACGCATCCGACCCGAGGACGAGGACAAGACCGCTTTTAACACTCGGTATGGCCAGTTTTGCTGGAAAGTTTTGCCGTTTGGATTACGTAATTCGCCACCGGTCTCCAAGCTATGATGAATGAAGCACTAGGCGAGTGTATCGATACGCGTTGTCTCGTGTACTTGGACGATCTCCTCATCTTTAGCACAAGTGACGATGAAGAGGCTCATTTGCAAGACGTGCGGCGTGTACTGGAAAAATTGCGTGCGGCAAAGTTGGTGGTCAATCTGAAAAAGTGCGAGTTTAACAAGACCGAGTTGGAGTTCGTTGGTTACCAGGTGTCCGCTCAAGGAATTCGTCCATCAAAGAAAAAGGTGCAAGCGATTCAAGACTGGCCAGTGCCAACCAATGTGCAGGAGGTTCGACAATTCGTGGTCTGGCGTCGCATTATCGTCGTTTCATTCGTGGGTTCAGTGCAATGGCGCAGCTTTAACCGATTGACCAAAGGTACCGGCGCGAAGAAAAGGGCGATTGTGTGGACTCCCGAGTGCCAGGAGGCTTTTGATCAAATTAAAGCCCGCATGTGTGACGCACCCATCTTGACGCCGCCTAATCCGGACAAGCATATATCTTTGAAACGGATGCATCCGATTTTGGTGTTGGTGCTGTGCTGCTGCAGGAAGGATCCGATGGTCAACTCCATCACTGGCATTTGAGTCCAAGAAGTTGTCGTCGGCAGAGCGCGCGTACCCGGCTCAAGAACGCGAGATGCTCAGTATCCTTCATGCCTTGCGGACTTGGCGTTGCTTTATAGAGGGCCGCAAATATACTGTTTACTCTGATCACCACCCGCTCAAGTACTTCCGTTCCAAGACCAAACCAACGCCACGCCTCACTCGATGGATCGCCGAGATAGAACTGTACGATCCAGATATTCAGTATAAGCCAGGCAAGGACAACCATGTTCCCGATCTGTTGTCCCAGAGCCCAGCTTGGAGCCCGATTTTCTGTATGCGGTGAAAGCAGTGCAAGAATCGACTGGCCCAAGTTCTATGCTGTTACTGAGGACAAGTGGCCACCCATGTATAAGGACCTATTGGACAAGCACAAGGAGAAGTTCGTGGTACGGAACGACCAGATCTATCATAAGGTTCGAATTGGCAATGCTGTTCAAGAAGTGCGCTATGTGTTATTTGCTCGCCGTGCCGACTTGGTTGAGCAGTTCCACAAATCCTTTGGGCATGCGGGAAAAACGACTGTGTACGACTTGATGCACAAACGCTGGTGGTGGCCCATATGCGTGCGGATATTCAAGAATGGTTAGCTTCGTGCCAACAATGCCGACTTGCTGCCAATGCCGATCGCAATGTCCACCATGCACCGATGAAACCTTTAGAAGTGCCGCCTGTTTTTTCTCGATGGCATCTGGATTTCGTTGGTGAATTACCTACCACTGTCAATGGTCATCGCTGGTTGCTTGTGGCCGTAGTCTACGCCACGAATTGGACCATAGCTCGCGCTGTGCCTGATGCCACTGGTGAAGCCATCGCTAACTTTATCTATGAGGAAATTGTGCTGCCTTTCTCTTGCCCGGTCGAAATTCTAACAGATCGAGGTGCCCAAGGTACTCACTTACTATTTGGGTCGTCTCAAAGTCAAGCATATCTTTAATCGCTTTCCATCCTCGTACCAATTCTAAGGTCGAACGAACCAACGGTATCCTCAAGCAGATGTTGCGCAAATACACCCAAGGCCGGATTCATCAGTGGGACCAATTTGTACAGCCTGCCCTTTTTGCCTGTCGTGTTCGCAAACACCGTATGTCCGGTTTTTCTCCATATTTTTTGACCTATGGTGTGGAACCAGGTTGCGGGTGACCACTGCCTCCATTTTTGTTGCTCCCTGAATCTGACCAAGAGGATTCACCTGTGGTTTCCGGCCGTGTACCTGAAGTCCGCCGTTTGCGTGAAGCACACTGCTTGCGGATAGTCGACTCAAAGAAAACGCTATCAAGGACAAGGCCCGTTGGGATTCCATCATGAAACCACAGAAATTTTCTGTTGGTGACCATGTTCTGATGCGCCACGAAAATAAGCTTAGCCTCGAGTTTAATTGGAAGGGACCATACAAGGTGATCGCTGCTAATCCGGATACCGATATATACAAGCTCGAGGATCTACAAGGACAAGTTTATTCTTCCTGGGTTCACACTGATCGGCTCCGCCCAATTCATGTTGCCTCAAAAATTTCACAAGACCCTTGGTATGACCCTACTGCTACTCGTGCTGCCGAACGCCAATACATCGATGCTGCTGGTCAGATTGCTTTGTTGTTCGAGGACGACCTACAGTTTGGGGAGGGGATATTGTCGTAGCCAGATTTGGCCGGTCTTTCCTTTTTCCTTTTGTGACACCTGTCCATCGTTTGAACACGTAGTCGCTCCTCGTTAACACACGATTGTCAAGACACGTAGTTGTCCATTGCTTGAACACGTATTAGTCTCTCATCACAACACATAGCCATCATAGCATATCTAGTAACAATAGAAAACATATAAATATCCCTTTCATCATCAAGCAATAAACATCATCTTTCAAGTTATCTTTTATTCTACTCTTACTCTTTTGTGATCTCTCTTTCTATTGGCTACGGTACTTATCCGCCAAAAGGACTCGACAGTTTTATCTCCTTGAGTGCGTGCTCCCTCGACCTCGCTTGTCAAGTTCACATGCTGGGTGAACACAAACAACGCCCCCGGAATGCGCAACGCCAAAGAGCAGCGCCAGTATCTCGGTACTGTAAAACAGTTCATCTCGCATCAGTCCAAGGGCGACCATAGGTTACTTGTACTTGCCGAGGTATACAAAACCGAAGCCGTCACTGGGCATCCTTGGCCACGCATGACTGAAAACAGTCAATCAAAGTACAAAGTTTTCAGCGTGCATAACATTGATTGTTCTGTAGCTCTTTTGAAGAGTGAAACTCTAGGCAATCACAAACAAACCCACCTCCATTTTACTTGGTCGCCAAGCAGTGAGCTGTACAGCTAACCGTTCCATTCCATTCGATCACAACCTCAATTACAACTTAACACACCGACCGACTTTGTCTCTTTATTCATCTCATATTTTTCCCATATTCTCAGTAGATTTTCCCCATATTCATATTTTCTCTATATAATTTCATATTTTTCCATATCCATTTCCCATAGTGTTACCCTAGATCTGTGCTCCTTAAGTAAAACTGTATTCGTAGTAATGGTACTTGCGTTTGACGATTTCTTCGTGTAAAATTAAAGACTCGATATAAAACGCGAAAAGATATACAGTTAAACACTTGACAATGCATCCATGCTTAAGTATCATAGTGTGAAACGTTTGGGGTAATAGAATAATACAGCAGAGTCAATTAATGGGAACTGATAGACTGACCGGAATTATAGTATTACAAGACAGCATAGGGAGCGCGTACCCATTGCTAACATCTTTGTGCCAAAATTCTTTGAATCGAGTAATCCCGGTCATCGTTATATCTGCTATTGATAAGTTGCGTAGCTACGGTTTCAGCAGGCCGGAATTATTTTGAAGTGACAAGGATAAGCTATACAGAGAGAAAGTGCTCCAGATATGACACAATAAAGCAGATCCATATCTGACATTGCTGTAATTCTTCCAACACCTTCAGCCGGTTGTAATCGTTTGCAGATGCGAAATATAGCGTTGTGTAGATAGGAAAGCAAGGAACTTGGACCCAGCAAGCGCCGGTTCCCTGATAGTATGGCTGGATAAAAATATCTTCCCGATTAAGAAGATAATTTATTACACCTAAGCTGCCTGCAAGGAACTGGCTGCTTAAACTGCTTACAATGTCAATTTCGTAATCTCCTATATGTAATGCATGTACACTATGCGATATAGAATGCAGTTGCTTGGCCATGCTCAATATACTGAGCTTTAGTACCGATTTCGTTCTTTTCTATTATACAACTTTTTCTGTTATATAAAGAGACTTTTGCAGTTTATCTACTCAGCATATAAGTCGGATTCACGGATCGGATCCGTATCCGCCTACCCACACGATCCGATCCAAGTTTTGCAGAACACTACGGGGGAGCTCTCCGTCTTTTCGATATTAAAATTGGCCATCTCGAGTCGTCTATGTGCCGGTTGTGCACCTCTGCTGTGGACGACCTCGACCATTTTCTTGTCTTCTGTCCTGTCAGGTTGTCTGTGTGGAACGCCGTTTGGAGTTATCTCTTCTTCGCTGATCCACATTCCCGACACCTTTCTACGTTCATCAAATGACTCAAGCTTCCACCAACAACACCGACTTCCAGTACATAGGACAACCAATTTTACAAACCCATTATATATTCATGAAACTAAATATAGAAGAGGTGCCCCCAAGAAACGCAGCAGGATCAGAAAGGCGTGAGCACCAGCGTGTGTAAGTGCTTGTCATTGTTTCAGTCGTATTAGCTGTCGCAGAAAAGTCTGGCTTGACAGGACGAAGCTGATTTCAAAAAGTTTCGTACAGCAACCAAGAACAAAGGATCTGACAAAGAGAATAGTTTTACGCGTAGTATATACTCATGCGTTTATTGACCTGACTACCACTTGTGATTTCATTAGCTCCGTAAAATAGGTATACATGACTCAGCATATTGTAAGCCTTGTTCTGTTGCAAAGATCTTCAGGATTAAAGCTTAAAAGAGTGCTAAAGGTGATTACATAACAATCATAGTCGGCAATGTGGTAGGCTAAATTGTTCAATAGGATAGTTTCCGCTGGTGCATTGGTATATACAACTGAAAGATTAACACAGAGTTTATAAATTTAGGAGAAGCCTCATTTATGTACTGCTCACGATACAGTATCCGCACTGAAGTACCCACAGTAATCGATAAGACTGAGTATCATAAACACGTTTGTCAATGTCATTGTTTATGCGCTGCAGAAGCATATATTCAGATTTTTCGATGCTGGCATCTACAAATTTGTTTTTTCGTTATAAAGTCTTTACAACATTTCAAAAGTACGTTAAATCTCCATTCTGGAAAGAGAAGGAGTCTTTCAGTGAAAGGATAATCATTACGATTAATATTTGCTACGACTATTTCATTCCTGCTAGAAAGTGAATCTGCTCAGACAAAATTGCGTAAGAGCTATTCAAACAAGCGATCTATATTTTTTTTACCAGGCTACAATAAAAGAAAACCATTTTCATAAACTGAGGATCGTAGTAGACAATCATAAGCTCTTTATAACTGTTTTTTAAACCTCCTGAATAATAGCGGGCGAAAAGTCACGTCGCCCACAGCCCGTTTTGTTCAACTTTCCTTCTCCTCCACTTTTTCTTTTTTATTTTCTATTTAACAATGTACATTAGCAACTGGGACGAGTTCCAGAAAGCTGCGGAGGAGCTCTATGCAGCATCTCCCGAGACCGTAAGCATTAACCTGTTTGTTGGGGAAGATTACGATGGGGAACTAATGCTGTTGAATTCTATTATGTGTGCGTATATATATATTTAAATATATATATATAGACGCGTTACGTTTCGGGTTTCCGTCATACCGATGGCGAACTTATTCTCAAAGTGACCGACGATCGAACGGTAAAAAAAGAGCTTGTGAAAACAATATCGATGGGACACGTATGCTTACAGATGTGTACAATGATGCGCTTGGCAAAAAATAGATTGTAAAATACAAGACGAATCAAGCATCCGACCTGAGGAAGTTTACAACACTAAATATTAGTTTGATGAGCAAGATGCAAAACAAGTCCATGGAAGGTAAAGACTTTCACAACTACTTGATAACAACCAACTTTTGCGAATGAGTATAATGGGGTGTATTTGATGATATTAATCGAGGCTTTAAATGCATTCTAACAGCTGAAGCAATTGAAGCACAATTATCAGGACCACAGATACCCAAGGTCACATCCGTACCCTCTTCTGCCAAATCCTCTCCCGCACCTCAAAGTCGAAAGAAAAAGAACAATAAACGGAAAGCATAGAATCATTCTATTTTTGTTTCTTCCTTTCTGTTTTGTTTAATGGGATGGTAGAACTATATTATACACGCATATGCTTTTCTTTATTTGATGTTGTTTTACAATTGGTACGAGAAAACACTCTTAAGATCTATGTTGGATTTCAAAGAGATAGAAAGAACGAGTGAGTGACAGAAGGTCTTTTTTGTTGTAGATTTTTTATCTCGTAATAGAACACTTACAGCCATCCTGGGTAGCAAGACGATTCAAGGAATCGTCAGACTCGGCTTCACGACGGACAAAGCCGGAGAAAGCATAGGTGGAGTAGGTACCAGTCAAACGACCTTCAGCGTTGACATCGCCAACATTGATTTGGACCGAAGCGTGGTCCTTGGCAGCAATGAGGCCGTTGGTGGCAGAGCTATATATTTTTTTTTTCAGTATTCAAAATCCAATCATAATGAAACTTTCAAGTGAAATGGTCGTTAAACGAGTGGTACGAACGAAAAAACACTAACCACTTGCGGGGAATGTAGAGATCGACGAGTTTGCCTTCAGAGTTTTCCATTGTAGGGAGAGAGGGGGAGCAACTGTGATGACCTTGGTGCTGGCGATTTTTGGAAGCGCCCTTTGAGAGGAAAGCGAGTCACCAATTCAGCAACCTCATTTTTGAAGCCACGTCTTATAAAGTACAGCTTCGTTTTGTATTCTTGTAGGTAGGTATCCATCTTCTTTTATCGACACAAGTATATTTTCTGAACATTCGGTTACCAAGTAAGCATACACAGTGGTTGGATTTATATTGAGAGTATATTCTTAAATTTTCTTCGCAGTAACCATGGCAGCCCATATTTCGGTGACATGTTGGCATGGTAAAGTTTAATTTTACATACGATCGGTTGCCTAGCAACCACAAGGAACAAGGTTTCTTATTGTATCATTCATAGGCGCATGAAATCAAACAATTACTTATCGCTATTTCGCACTATCTGGATCTGGTGCCACACTACACAACACACGACTCCTTTCTTTATAAACAAACATAGCATCGCGTGACTACCAACTTGATGTATGTACTAAATCGAAAGACCTGGGACCTTAGCATTAGCGATGAACTATTGTGTTTTCAAAAAGTTGGTTTATTGCAAACATGTTTTTGAGTGAATGATATGCGTATAATGTTGCGAGATGCGTTGCGGAAATACATGATATGTGGGATTGAAAGGTCAAGGGGAGGATAAGAAGGAGTAGTAGTATGGTAGTAGGAGCGGTGTGTTAAAATAGATATGTGAATATAATATTTAGGCAAAATCATTGGGATCAATTGGCATCTCGCAAGCCAATGTTTGCAACAGTTTCCAGTTATCACCCAACTGTCGTGAAAACTGGAGTTGCTCGTGGACGTAATTTTGATACATGAGGGAGATGAATGCTTGCTGTTTGTGGATATATGAAAGTTCTGACGCTACGCAGTACCGAATATGGGTATCTCGATTCAGTTGGTATGTCATTTTGCTTTGGTCCTATATTTGCAATCCAACACGACGATTCTTTTTCTTAGTAATTCTCTTTTTCTCAACTCTTGCATATATAAAGCGTATCCTTACCGATTCGATGACGCCATCCAACCGTTCTACTTCGGACTCCAAGCCTGGAACACCTCGGTTTTGGTTCACCTTGGCTTTGTTGGCTGATATCTTTTTGGAGAGTATTTCGATCTGGTTCAATTCAAGCTTTTCTTTTCGCTCCACCATTTCCTATAACATGGTGGTGTCGGTTAGTCTACTCACAAGGGGAAGAAGGAGTGGAAAGAAGAAAAGAAGGAGGGTTGGGTGAAGGAATTAAAATAATTGTGCGTAATAGCTGAAGTAATCGTGGTGGTGCGATTGGAAAGAGAGCGAGGTGGAGGAGGAGGAGGGGAGGAGGGGAGGAGGAGGAGGAGAAGGAGGAGGAGAAGGAGGAGGAGAAGGGTGTAGGTCGTCAGGCGGCAAACACAACAAAAATTAATTATAAGCAATAATCAGTACCTTGAATGAAATAAGGAGATCACGATGTCGTTTTAAATTTTCCAAAACGCCATTACTTGCTGCTAGTGCTTGATCATCTAGTATAGTACCGGCACGTTGCATATGTTTTGCCACAGCCTCATATCCTCGTACGACCTGCGAACATGATTGACATCCCGGCACGTAGCATACTTGTTCAATCTCGCACATCGCGCTTTTACGACAATAGCGAAAACAATAAATGTATTGGGGTCAGCATGCTACTACGCAAGGAATACACACATGTTTGCTCGTTCGAATGTACACTTACTTGAGGGTTATACTGTACCGTACAAACTCACGGCTCTGTACTTCGCAAATGCGTATTAGTCGTTCCAGAACAAGACACTTGTTATTATAATGGTCAGTGATCGTCGGCAACCTGCTCTTTATACTTTCGAGTCGTGCATCGAGGTCTTGGGGTATATAGCATTCAAGTTCGGCAGCACTAGGCATTTTGCGCACGAACTCTTCATCCACAATGGGTGGGTTGGCTCGTCGCCAAGCCAACAGTTCCTAAAGAAAAAAAGTAATTCGCTCAAATTTGAATTTACGTGATACACACGCACACACACAATATTTGTACACATGCGACATAGTGACATACCGACGGTTCCGTTAGAAACGTCTCCACAACTTCATCACACTTCAATGTTGGATGCCGTACGATCGAGTTGATAAATCGTGCTAATCCTTTGCGTCTTTTTTCTAGAAACGACTCATCCTCTGTGAGCCATGCATGCATTTACTGTCAGTGAGAAAAATATAACCAAACGAAGAGTAATGATAAAGGTCGGACTTACTTCCTCCCAGCTTCTTGGGTGGCAAGTTCGGAACAACGCGCATCGGATACCGGCGTAGCAGGGTTTCCCACAGCCAGTAAAAGTCGCTATAGCGACGCAACACCTTGGATGACCGAAGTTGACTCTCAATCACATAATTGACATGTTTAAAGATGAACCCTTCTTTCTCAGGAGCGATTGAAACCTTGACCATGTCCAGATCCAGGAACCACTGATAACTTTCGGTCGAAGCGATATGGCTATCGCCCAGAAACTTGCCGTTTGCGTCTGGCATCAATAGTCCATTATCATAATCGTTTCCGTTCGGCTGTAATAATTGCTGTTGTTGTTGTTGCTGCTGTTGCATCTGGCGAGTATTATCCATACTGCGTGAGCGGGGTGTGCCGTTGCTATTCAATCCCAGCTTGGGCCTTCTGATACTTGTCGGTGCCGAGCGCATTTCATCCATCTTGCCGTTGCGTGGATTGTCGACGATGCCGTTTGGAACCGAGAGCCAAGGATCATCCATGGGCTGATTCTTAGCAGCTAGTCGCTGCTGTTGCTGCTTAAGAGTGGTGGAAGCGGTAGTGCTGGTGGTATCACGCTTGACATTGAGCTGGTCTAGATTGAGCAATATAGGACTGGGTAGATCTATAGTAGAGGTAAGTCGGATGGATGTGTTTTTTGGTGGTTAATTAATGCACGTGGGTGATGCGCCCATGTTTCGTGTTCCGACATGAGAGAGAGAGAGAGAGAGAGAGAGAAAGAAAGACCAGCTCTTACCATTGCGATGTTGGTAAACGGTCTGCAGGGAGACATCTGACGTGACAGCACACACGCACAAAGAGAGAAGAAAAGAAGGAAGAAAACCGATTCAGTTTCAAACATCCTTTGGTCATGTTGGAAAAATAAAAATGCAGAATAAAGATAGACACACACACACACACAGAGAGAGAGAGAGAGAGAGAGCTTACCCATATTCTTCTGGTCGCAAGCTACCAATGCCATTGCCGTATTAAATTCGTTGTGAGTTACATACATGGCTCCTGCAGGGACTACAATGTTCAGGACCTATTGTTATATTACAGGTAATTCAGGGTTGTCATTTCCTTTAGTAAAAAATAACTAGCGAGGTGGTTGGTTGGTTTGTCGTATATACCTCCTGCACAGTCCTTGGCGAAAGTTCAGCAAGCCCGATCACTTTCTCCAAAGAGTCCAAGCTCACGCGTTCTCCTATGGGCCGAGCACGAAGGTATGCTGTGTCATAAACCTCAGGCAGCTCGACTCCCACTATTCATGTATACGACCCTTTATCAGCTTAAGCAGTATAAAGAAAGATGTCCGTGTATTCAATCAGGTTACCTAGTACACTGGCGGCCGTAAGACCTGTGCCAAGGATATCGTCGTCTACTGCATCCTGTCCTCCAGCACTGCTGCTACTGCCCTGACCAATATCAGGCACTGTTTCAAATTGACTGTCGGTATTCCATGGATTGGCATCCACACTCAGCTGCGAAGCATAAAGGGGAGGCATCGACAATGACCGATTGATGGATGACGATGTTGCTGTCCCGAGCAGGTACCTTGAAGGATCAGCGTCGAGAAATCCGCCCCCGAGTACGTCTTCCTCATTCAACATAGCAAAGACAGTAAAGTGGTTCAAGTGAAATAGAAAAAGAAGGGAGTGGGGGATAAATAGAATGTGTGTGACAAGAAAGTGAGGAAGAGAAGAGAAGAGAATGACAGAACTTGGCAGCAGCAGCAGCAGCCGAGCATCAAAGCAGCAGCATCCATGAACCATAGCGATTGTTACTCCGCTCATCGGTCCCATTTGGGCCTCGCGTTCCGGATGCGAATCGGTAGTGACTTTCTTTTTCCACGCAACGCGGTGCTGCGATTTTTTTTCTTTCGTTCGTGCCTCCGTTCTTTTACGCGTTCCTCTTTTTTTTTCGAAATTTACTTTCCACGTTTATATTATCGTAAGTGAAATCTCAATGGGCGAACAACTTGTACTATCCTTTTCAATGTTGTAACAAACAAACACAAAAAAAATCTTACCTTATACAATTGTGTATTAGTATAGTCACCATGCTTGAAGCCCGCCTCCAACAAGCCAAGCTCTTGAAGACCCTTCTCGAAGCCGTCAAGGAACTTGTCAGCGAATGTAACTTTGACTGTAATGACACTGGCATTTCGCTCCAGGCCATGGACAACTCCCACGTTGCTCTTGTTGCCATGTTGTTGCGATCCGATGGTTTCGATCCCTATCGCTGCGATCGTAACCTCCCGCTTGGCGTGAACCTCACTAGCTTGAACAAGATCTTGAAGTGTGCCAGAAATGACGATATCTTGACTGTCAAAGCTGATGACAACGGTGATGTGCTGAGCTTGGTTTTCGAAAGCAAAGGTAATGTCCTCTCCTTTTCTTCAAGTTGGGTTTTGTGCTATATATTGTTTTTCAATTTTGGGCGGATTGAAAGTACTGTTTCCGGTAGACTAACACATGCTACGCGCCTGCGCGTCTTAATATATACTTTGCACAACTACTAGACAGCGACAAGATCAGTGAGTACGACTTGAAGTTGATGGACATCGATAGTGAACATCTCGGTATTCCCGACACACAATACGATGCTGTTGTCACCATGTCGTCCGATCGCTTCCAAGAAATCGTTCGCGATTTGCAGGTGATCAGTGATGCCGTGACCATCGAGTGCACAAAGGAAGGCATCAAATTCGGCAACGAAGGTGAAGTTGGAAAGGGTAGTGTCACCTTGAAGGCAAACAGCATGATCGATAATGTATGTATCGCGTCGCCGTGTTACACGAACGAAAAAAGGGAGAGAGGTTTCCCATTGCATTTAGGAAAACTACGTTTGTACTTACACATGTTATTAGGAGGACGATGCCACTGTCATTGAGCTTCAGCAAAGCGTATCGATGGCTTTCTCGATCAAGTACCTCGTCAACTTCACCAAAGCAACTCCCCTTTCCAGCCGCGTTTCTCTCAGCATGTCCAACGACGTGCCTCTTTTGGTGGAATACAAGCTTGATAACCTTGGCTATGTCCGCTACTACTTGGCTCCCAAGATTGGAGACGAAAACTAAATAGTCCATCCCTACACATCGCATAATATACTGACTGCAAGAAGAAAACAAGTCTTTCATCGGCAACAAATTGTACATTTTCTCTATCTCCCTCTCATGCAAGGCCAATGCTGCCCATACACACACACCCTCCCTCTCACTCTCTCTCTCGTTCGTTCTAATTCTTTCCCATTTAACAGGAGCACAACACAAGAATAAACTTTGCACACACGCTACTCTTCTTGATAATTCAATCATATCAATTCACATCTACATCTTGGTCTATACTTGCTAATACTGTTATTGCTATTATTACATTTAGAAGTTGCCACAAATTGCCAGTTGCCTCATGTCTTGCAATATGTCGTCTACAGAGCCTTTTCGCTCCCCTTGGAAAATATCCTGGATGCTTTCGAATTCGCCATAATATGTTTGAGAGAACTTGAGTTCCGATTTTACAAGCGCCTCGAACGAAGGGTCCACATAAGGCACTCGCATTTCAACAATTTTGGGCAAGTCCTCTATGAGAATGGTATTCAAACCTTCGTACTGTTCTCGGGCTAGGTTTGCAACTTCTTCGGCCTAAGTGGCAAAAGTATAGTTAGTACGTGCATACACACATCAATGAATCTACTGCTAATTTCTTACCATCGGTAGCTTTTGCGGATCGTCCGAGGGTTTGTCAATCAGCTTGCGCACCTTGGAGCGCTGATTATCATAATCAAGGGCTTTCTTATGCCGTCGTTTGATTGCTTCATTCACAGCTGGGAAATACGAGCAAAGCCTTGTCAATGGCTCCAACACTGTGGTTCTAAACTCTTTATCGAAATCGGCCCGTGTATCCTCGTCCATCCGCTCAATCAGCTTTTGGTACTGGACCATTGCAGGCGTCAATTCATGGTTGACAAATTGGCCCAGTGTCTGTGCCATGCGTCGTTGCGCAGCACTCATGCTACGGACAGCTTCCAGATAATTTTTGGCTTCTTTGCTTAACTTTTCCACCTCTTTTTCTAAGCTAAGAAACTTTGAACAAGCAGCTTCATTTTTTGTCGCTTGGAAAGAGAACAAAGCACTTACATTTGAAACCGTTCGTATTCGTCGTTGAACTCCTCGTCAATAGTGTTATCGGCCCAGCCCGCCTTTTGCTTTAGCTACATTGCGAGATCGTTCAGTCAGCGATCGCTGGAGATCTCGGTGGAAAGAGTGAACTTACCGTCGTGCCGGCACGATTCAAATTCTTTTTAAAGCCATGCCTATAAACATGTACTTATCAGTAAGCAGTATTTGGAGTAAAACTCTGATACGAGAAATGCAAAGTTACATTAAACTCATGGTAAAATTTGCCAAGATAAAG
Organism: Zychaea mexicana; assembly: GCF_025766255.1. Lineage (NCBI taxonomy): Eukaryota > Fungi > Mucoromycota > Mucoromycetes > Mucorales > Lichtheimiaceae > Zychaea > Zychaea mexicana. The sequence continues at coordinate 39,217 of NW_026516779.1, forward strand.
AAGTTATGTGGAGGGGTTTCGAAGTAGACAAGCAATTATCCAGAAATGTCAGCTGCCAACTGCCTGCATGAACCACCGGAAGCGGGGTTTTGTCATTCCGTCACCCTGGATTGCTTTTGTCCCCGTGACGTTTAGGCTTTACAAGTATGGTATGTGCTCAGATTACACAACGAACAAGCGCAATCCAGAGTTGATAGTAGATAAACTTATATGCTTTCATTGCGTTTCTCTCACAACGAAATCTATTTATTTAGAAGGGAAAGGACGAGAAATGTACAAAGTAGAGAATGAAGAGGTGAGACGGTGAGAATAATAAAAAGAAAGGAGGGCGGGGTGGGTTATATATTGTTACAATTCATCTGCATCTTCATCCATATCATCCAGCAGCTGGCCTTCAGATCCATCATAGTCATCCAGCAGTACATCCGTGGCGTGTTCATCTTGTCCCAAAGGGCTGTAGCCTCGGTTTCTAGATGGCCACGATGGTAACATGCCTTTCAGTTCTTCGAGTGAGTGTGGTATCGGGATCCGTGATAGGAGGCCAATGATGGCAATAGGTATGACGACTGCGGCAGCAGCAACCTTGGTAACAACCGGGTTCGATAAGAGTCGTGACGCATGTGCACCGCCACCGGTCGAACCATCTGGTAAGTGGATTTGTCCGATCCGGCCGCCGTGCTTGCGATAGTGGAGGCAGCCATAGATGAGTCCAGCACCAGCAATTGGTGTCAGGATGTATACAGCCCACATGCCGCCGCCAGTTGATTTGCCAGGACACCAGTATTTTTCTCCTTCGTCCAAAGAAAGGCCTCCTTGACACGATGTGGCAGCTGTCTTGCGATAGCTGTGGTATAAAATGTATTATCATTAGAGGGCACTGCTTCTCTATAAATGGTACTGCAGGAAAGAAAAAGGTTCAAGGAGGTTAATAACTTACCCAGTAGACTCAAAGTAGTAATCCATTGATCCGTGACATTCAGGTTTGAGAGGCTGTAATCCTGGTACCAGAACACATTTGTTGTTCTCATCGCGCACAAAGTTAAAGTCACTGTAATAAAGTAAGCGAATATCATCGATAAGCAATCTTAACATGAATTTCTTTTGGTCCTGTTGAACTTTCATACCATTCGAAATCTTCTTCTGTGCATTCGCAGTTACGAACTTCTTCACGAGGCTGTACCAATCTCTCACCAATATAACAGTCTCTGTTTTGAATACGGCGGTAGTATTTCGTCTATCATATGGTCACAATAGCATTAGAATTGAGCTTCACCTCTTTTTTCTCTTCTCTAAGGAGCTTTCTCTAATCATTTCTTACCTCACGGCCAAATAAGCACGTCTCGCCACGCGTGTCCTCGGGCGACCAGAGTTCAAAATCGTCATGCTCAGGGTTATTCAAATCAAGCTTACACTTGGTTGGATGAATTGCGCTAAAGTCGATATGATAGGCCACTGTCTTGCCGCTATCTCTGTCTTGACCAAACAAAACATATTTCTGGCTAGTACCATCAGGCTGTGTAATGATGTCTTCGACTTGGATCTTGGCATTCTTGTCAGCAAACTGGTACTCATTCCATGACATTCCTTCATTGGTTGTGTATCTAGTAAAATTGTTCCAAAGAAAATACTATGTAAGTTTACGAAAAAACATACATAGCAGCAAACAGATTTTCAAATCTTCATGCAAATACTTACTTGACGTAATTGGTTGGTTCCTTGTCATCGACTAAAATCAACAACGCACCTTGGTCAGCAAATTCCCAGATGTGTGAGCCCTTTTGGATCTCGTTCCACGTCTTGCCGGCATCGCGTGTCAAGAACATGTTGCCGTCGCGATATGGTGCGAGGTTGTTACCCACGTTGCCCACGCCGACCATCAGACCGACAGCACTCGACAAGCTGAACAAGTCTCGAGCATTTCTGCGTTCAGAGTAGCAATGCAAATGAAGCTGACAGTCTTTACCGCAATCGTAGGATTTGCCGCTACTGTCTTTTTCAGGTGCGTGGAGTGGATTCCAATGACCGCCAGCATCTGCGGTCAACATGGTTACCAGCTTCTTTGGGTTACCAGCGTTGGCTTCACCAGGGTTGTTGACTCTGTTGGCGATTGCAATGCCTTCAATGCCTTGCATCTTTTCGAAATCAACTATGCCAAGTTCGTTTCGATTGGCGTTCTCGAGCGACATGACATAGTAAGTACCGTTCGAGTTGGAAGTAAAGATGTTGCCATACTCGCTACCGCGATGTGTATTGGTGGATACATGGACCCACAGCGAATTGACAGATTCCATGATTGTGAATGCCTATTATATCATGTGTTGCGTGAGTTGTACTTGTATGTTTACATGAATGTACGTCTGACTTGTGTTTATATGCATACAACACAAACATTGACGCTGATGGGAGAAGATAAATAAAGCTTACCTCCGGTGGCAGATCAAATCCTGCAGGGAGAGATGCAGATGCAAATGTTACACCATCCAAACTAATATAAAGGCGCAGATTGGAGCTAGCGCCATTGGCCTAATGGTATTATACACATGTCAGCCAACTCTGTTGTGGAAAAAAATAGCGAGAAAGAACTTACCACTGCAACAACAATGTATTTGCCAAATACTGCGATGCCAGCAATGTCTTCAAAGATCACTTGCTTATCACTGAAATAGTCGGTGGACGTGACATACTGGATTTGGTTACCAAAGAACGAGCGCTGATTTCCAGACTTTTCATGGTACTGTTCACACAGGATGGCATGGTGATCAGCCTTTTCCACAGAGCCTTCACGGCCCCAAATGCAGTTGCGCAGATAGGTTCCAATATGGTTCCAGCTCTTGCCATTGTCATGCGAATAAAAGGCTTCCGAGTGACAGTCCATGGACAACGACGTGTCGCAGTCCTTTTCGCCCAAATATAGGAGATAGTCCGCTTCGACATTGTGGAAGTTCATGACGTTGCCTTGAATGTTCATGACAGGCACCAAAGGAACTGACATTTCTTCAAAGTTGCTGCCCTTGTCTTGCGTTGCGTAATGCACCAAGCCATCCGTAATAAAGTAGGCCTAATAATGAATTAATACAGACGAGTTCGGCCCACCATTTCTTTCCCAAGTTCTATTGAGCTGGTTATGTATACTTACTCGGTCTTCAAAGTGTGGGTTTTGATAAATGGCAATGATGTTGCTACTAGGGAACAGTTCGCTCCAGCTATATCCGTCATTCTCACTTCCCCAGACCTTGCCGTCAGCTGTTCGGACAATAACGCGCTATACAAGCAGGATGCATATGAGTGAGAGCCTTTCAAACAAAAGCATTAGGACCGAAAAAAAAGGAGGCTCTTACGTCAGTGTCGGTAAAGTAAACGTAATCCAGGATACGATCGGTGAACTCCATCTACGCAGCGACAAGTTAGACAAAAACTTTGTTCTTTCTATTCTCTGGTGTGTCACTTACCCGGCTGCTCTGGATTTGACCGCCTTCACCACAGGGCCAAGTCTTTTCCTTTTCAAGATCGACACCTGCAGTACATGTGCTCTTGGGATTTTTCTTGTAACCGGATCGACCAATAAATTGCTCGTTCTTGCCACATTTTGCAGGACGGTCAGGATGACGACCATAAAACTGACATTCTCCTTGTTCGTTACGCCAGAATCCAAAGTCGCTAAAACATGACAAGTTATTGAAAACATATCATTATCAAAATGAGCAAGTGTATATGCATTAGAATATAGCTTACCATTCATAATCAATATCACGGCACTCGCAGTTTTCCTCGATCACTTCAGCCTCCTTGAACGCTTCCCCGACAATACACACACGATCCTTCTTGCGACGCAGGTACGCTGTGCGCTTTCCAAGTAAACAGGCATCATCACCATCGTCATCCTTGGCAATCCACGGCTCAAAGTCGCTCTTTTCTTGGTTGCCCTTGTCGAGCTCGCACTTGCGCTGGCTGACCTCGCTAAAGTCAACTGTGATGAGTACTTGAGAACGCTGGCCTTCTTTTGTATGGCCGAGGATAATAAACTTGAGAGTGGTTGACATGGGATCTGTGGTGAGTGCATTGACCTTGACGGACGTTTGTGCAAATTGATAAAAATGCCATGTCTCGCCTTGATCCCACGAATAAAGGAGCTCGTTGGTAGGCCCTTCATCATTAATGAGTACTAGCAAGGAGCCATGGTCGCCAAACTCGTACAAATGCTCGCCATTTTGGATACGTTGCCAAGTATGACCACCATCGCGCGTCAAGAATGTGTCGCTCTGTTCATAGGGTAGCAGCTCTGGACCAACATTGCCAACGCCCATGGCAAGGCCAGGAGCACCACCTGCAGTAAAGATAGCACCTGGACCATGGATGTCCGTACGACTATGCAGATTCAAGGTACAGTCGCGCGCAGTACAGTCAAACTCATGGGGTGCTGTCAATGGTTGCCACTGTCCACCGTCATCCCAGCTAATCATTGTGCGTACACGTTTGGCAACACCACGGTTACCGACGAGCTCGTCTGCGTTCATTACTTGGTTTGCAAGGATAATGCCATCGACGCCTTGCATCTTTTCAAAGTCGACAAAGCCGAGCATATCCCCATTGGTGTTGTCAAGTGACATGTGATAGAATGTGCCGTTGTCGTTGGACTTGTATAGGGCACCATGTGCGCGTCCAGCACCCACAGCCTTGAAAATGTTCAGCAGAATCGCATGTGTTGTCGACTGCAAAACAGTGAATGTGTTGCGATCAATGTATTGGTTGGGCGGGAATTGTGCTTCAGCAAACGTTTGCCCATCAATGCTGACATAGAGAGCCAGGTTACCGCCGTGGCTCGCAGCTACTGCCATGAAATCTTCGATTACAAAGAATTCGACGATATTGTCAAACAGGACTTCTTTGCTCTGACCCCAGTCGATGGTGCGCATAAGCTTGGCGTCTTCACTGATCTGCTGTTCATCGTAGCCCGAACAGTAAATTGTCTCCTTTTGGATGCTGTACTTGGAATCTCGTCCAAAAATACATTTGTCGACCCACATGTTCAGCGAGTCCCATCGTCCACCGTGGTCCCGACTGATAAATGCTTCAGCATGGTAGGGCGAGTTCTCTGCTTCACCAACAAAAAGCAACCAATCCTTTTCCTGTGGATGGAAATCGAGTACTTGTGCAACATGACGGCTAGGCGGCCGTGGAACTTGCATGCGTTGCCATGATGCTCCCTGATCGTTAGTCACTTGGATCTCGTTCTCAAGTAACGCATAAGCGCGCGTGTTGTCAAACTCGTGCAAAGTAATAATAGATGCTGGTCCAGCGTTTTCCAGAACGCGAGTCCATTGTATGCCGTGTTGCTCGGACCGCCACACTTCTCCGTTTCTAAGCCGCAAAATCATTGCAGGGGAGTCCTCAAAGTACATAAACTGGTCGATTTCGTCCGAGAAAGCAGTTGGGTATCGCTTGATGTTCTCATCTGAGGGTTCAGCGAGCGGGTTCGGTGGTCGGGATGCTGCTGGTGGAAGTGGGCCGTCGGGTGAAACCTGGTTTTCGCTGCAAGATCGATCCACAGGCTCATCCAGCTTGGTACCCGTTTGCTGATTGCATGTGTTGCCCGGGATCAATCTGTAACCGCTGGATGCAGGGTATGTAGCGTCTTTGCTTTCACACGTGCCATCCACCAACCGATCCGGACCAATGCGCACACATTTACCGTCAGCACCACGTACAAAGTTGTAATCACATTCGTAGTCAGCTTCTGAGCACGGACACTCCTTCATTTCCATTACCGGATCTTGATAGTCGCGGCCAACATAGCAGTCGCGATCCGCCTTGCGGCGGTAAAACATTTGCTCATGTCCCATCAAGCAGTCAGGGCCTTGAGTCAAATCGCGAGCATACCACTTTTCAAAGTCGCTCTTTTCGTCGTCGTGTTCCTTCAGCTCGCACTGGCGCGACTGTACAGTCGTGAAATCAAGATGGATCGCCTGAACATGAGACTCGGCACCACGCGATGAGCCAATGAGCAGAAAGTTTCTCGACGTCGATTCCGGGTCGGTGGTCAGCATACGAGCACGGACATTCATGCCCAAATCCAGCTTTTCCCAAGTGCTGCCGCGGTTCTTGCTCCACCAGACATGATCCACTTCCTTTTCATCGTCTACCATGACCAGCAAGGCACCCATATCACCAAACTCGTACTTGTGTGCACCTTCACGCACCATGACCCATGTTAATCCGCCATCGGCTGACAAGAACGTGTCGCACTCATCGTATTCCAGGAGACTACGGCCATAGTGACCCACGCCCATGGCGACGCCTACAGCTGCATCGGACGAATATACTTCACCGCTGTTATGCATCTCTGTGACCGAATGCATATGCAGAGCACACTCATCCTCAGAGCACAGCAGTTCTGTTCCGTCAGGATTCTTGACCTTTTTAATCGCAGTCCATGTCGAACCGTCATCAAAACTGATACGTGTCTGCAATTCCTTTTTGGCGCTACCGGCAGCCACCTGCTCGTGGTTCGCGACGACGTTTGCCAGCATGACACCTTCTACGCCTTGCATCCGCTCGAAATCAACAATACCCATACCGTTGCGGTTTGTGTGGTTTAGGCTGTTGACGAAGAATGTGCCGTTCGAATTACTCTTGTACAACGTACCAAACTCGGCCAGTGGGTTCACGAGTACGTCCACCAGCAACGATTGGCCCGTCGACTCGACGATGGTGTAAGCCTTTTCCTGCACGGACGCACCCTCGGGAAACACTGCCTCATGCCAGTTTTCGCCATCTTGCGATACGTACAAATCCATGGTAGGATCTGCGGCAGAGGGTTTCGCGGCTGCGACCAAAAACCGGTTTACTGCACTCACGGCAATAACACCGTGGACCTCAGTTCCGGTGCCGAAATTAACGGGCTGTGTTGTGCGAAAGAAATCTTCAGATTGTACGAGCTGAAAGTTCTCTGGATTGAACAGGCTCGATAAACCGGCTTTTTCGGGTGATTCGACGCACATTACTTCTTTGACCGGCGCATTTTCGAACTCGGGGCTCGAGAGACTCCAAATGCATGATGATGTATGCGTTCGTAGTAACGTTACTTCTTCAAAATTGTTGAGCGTATAGTATGTCTAAATATAGAAAGAGGATAATAGAGCCAACGATAAATCTATCCATTTCATTTTCCTTGCGTCCACTCACTTATCACAAATCATATGTGTAGTACTCACTTCGTCGGCACAGTCCACACCAGTCCAGCCGCCTAGTTTGCACTTGAAACCAAGAAACAGAACGTAGTTGGGCCGTTCAGCGTGAAACGATAGCTGGTTAGACACGGCCGGCTCTACTGGTGTTTCGAACGATTGCCAGGATTTGCCCTTGTCGTTCGATTTCCAATGCGTTTTGCCTTTGCTAAGAACGTATGCCTACAGAACCACACCATTCATGTTTATCTTTAGTATCACCACTATTTTACTCCTTATTCATGCCTTTTATTACCTTATCCTTATCGTGAGGATGCTCAAAGAGATACGTGGCTCCATCACTCGGGATATCAGATACTTGATCCCAATGCTTTCCATGGTTTTCTGATCTCCACAAGACGTGTTCGTTTGCGTCGAGCCACAGCACCACCTAATAGATTTACACGGTTATTAAAAAATACCCCCTGTCGCAGGAAACCCTGATAAATAATATGTACTGATGTCTCTCCTCTCTTACGTCTGAATCTTTAAAGTAAAAGAACTTGTCCGGAATGTTATTGAATCCGCTTTTTTCGATCGCTACTTGTTGTGCAGAAGCTTGGCCCAAGAACAAAGAGGCGGCCAGCACCGCAATGAAAATGCCAAGCATACTTCTTTTTCTTCTTCGAGTGGTCTGAAACCACTCTAATGCGTTCCTCATGCTAGTCTTTTTTTATAAAAAAAAGAAACAAGGGAAATTGAGGAGTTTTTGTAAGGTTCAACTATATATTATTTTAAAACACATGCCAAGAAGAAATTCCCCGCATCACGGCGAAATGGGTCAAATGAGTATCAAAGCGACACAAAGAATTTGTACCGTACACGTTACGGAATAGTTTATTACCTGAGATTTCTTTCAGCAAAAAAAAGGTAGTTATATGAGAAGCGCGCGATTTCTCTTTCTTTTTGATATTAATAAAGATATGTATGGAGAGTGAAACCAAGCAACTACAGGTTTTGCCCTCTTTTAGCTCTCCTGCAAAAATCCAGAAGTGCGTAGCTGATTTCCAAAATGCCAATGCGGATATGCGCACACGTCAGCTTGCTTGGCGGGAAAAGAAATCATATAAGGCTGTACAATGTCTTTTTTTATCAATGCAATTAGATACAACAGCAGGTAGAAGTATATATGAGTGTTAAAGTTGCGAAGGCAGGTGAAGGAGCATGAATTGGCGAAAAGAGAAAAGCGGGAATACATGAGTATACAGACAGAAGGTGGACAAGAAAAAAGTAGTATGTGTATATGTTGTGTATATGTAAAATATGGGTGTGTATATGTTGTTGTGATTATATATGCTTTATGATCTACTGCTGACGGGCTGCTGCAGTCCCTGATGCTACAACAATGCTGCTTTCATCGCTACTGGTGCTAATACGGTAGTTATTGAATCGCTCGATGGCTCGTGAGGGGAGTGAAGAAGACGAGGATTGCTGCACACGCGTGCGCAAAACCCGCTGGTTAATTTGATCATCCCAGGAATGAATCTCTTGTGTGCTAAGTCGGTAGGGCTGTGTGCTGTTACTGAGGCGGAATACCGCACTGCGGGGTGACGAGGATGACCCAATGCTTTCGGCCGCAAAGCTCGTGGGTCGACTACTGCTAACTGATCGTCGCTGCTGGTTTGTCACGGCGAGTTGCACAGTTGGGTTCCATTGCTGTTCTCGATAGTCCATTGAATCGTTGAATCCTACCCACTGGATAGACGACACCGACCGAGCATCCATAGACATACGAGAGATGGGCTCATTGCTGATTGAAGAAGCTGCTGTGGAGGCATCATTTGTGCTGTTGCCAGGGATATGAAGGAACCGGGACGCACGGAGGCCGAACATGCTGGATCGCCGTCGCTCGGCGAGGCCAGAAACTGTGTAACGCTTCAGGATCGACGGTGAAGGTGCGGTTTCATCTCTGTTTGGAGTTGCTGCTGCTGAGCGAAGCGCAGATGGGATGTTGAGCGTCAGCCGTTTGAAGCTTGTCGAGCTCTCGCGCCGTCGTTGCTGTGCAGTTGTTGTCATGGCAACGGGTTCTGGGATCTGAATGTCGCCTTCGCCAGCCATGAATGAGTCTGTGCGGGTATCAAAACGGGACTGGGGCATAGCAATAGATGAAATCGATGCGCGCTGTGGGTCTTGTTGCACAGGCATCCGGAAATCAGATCCAAAGGAGAGCGTGCTGAGTCGGCTAGCAGCAGGCTGGATATGGCTCATTTCAGGTAAGCTGGCTGTTTTGACCATGCGGGTGCTCGTTGGACGCGAAGGCGGTGGGGTGGATAAGCTGAATCGGGAGGCACGGTTGTGGAAGTACCGCAATCGACGACGTTGCTGTTTGCGTGTCCAAACAAGTACACCGATGGCAATGGCAAGAAACGCACAAACACCTATAACAATTCCCGCAACTGAACCGCCGTTTAGCCCTTCTTGAGATTCCTGGCCTTGCTGTTTATTTGTCGCTGTCTGATTTCCTTTTTGTTGTTCACCATCCGCCACAGCTCGTTTACTCAATAAATTGTTTGTTGTTGTTGCTAATTTTGTCGATCCTGTAAGATGGATATACTCGATAGGAGCAGGTTGATTGTCGTCATACTGACCACCGTAGAGCAGCAGTGTAGAGTCGTTTAACGATATAAGACTATGCCCAGCACGTGGTGGCAAGTTGGATTCAATTTGGGTCCAAACCAAGTTGGGCGTCTGAGCCAGATCCAGGTGCCAAATGTCGCCAAGAAAGCCTTGTTGCTGCTGCTGGCGGCCGCCGTGCACAATGACAACGTTGTCTTGTACCTGACTCAAACCAGTATCAGTACGAGCAAGTGGTAAACTATCACCATGATTGCTGCATGCTTGTGCAACCAGAGAGTGGGTATCAAAGCATAGCGTGCACCCTGTAATTGTGGTGGCGCCGTCGCCTTCGTCTCCAAAACAAGAAATCAGCCAACGCCGATATAAGACCATGCCATGACCTGCGAAACCCCGATGATGCTCGAGTTGGTATAGTCGGTGCCACTTCATTGATCGTAACGAGAGCTTCCAAATATCTTTTAGCACCTGCCCATGAAAATCTCGACCACCCACAACATAGATTTCATTGTTTTCGACATTTAGACTGGATGCATGATGATAGCGTGGCACAGGTATCGGCGCTGTCGTAATCGTTGTTGCTATTCTTTCTTGGTTTTCTTTGTGTTGTTGAGTCATACCAAACAGCGTCATGGGTTCGTTTTTGAGAGGATGCCAATGCGCCGTATGTCCCTGAAGTAGATGCTGCTGCTGCTGCTGCTGTTGTTGTTGTTGTTGAGACTGAGGTAACGGTGACTGGATCATTTCATGATGCGCATCGATCTGCAGGGTCGTTACCGTAAGGCTCGTTGTGTTGGTAACAGGCGTGCCGCCGATAATATAAATAGTGCCGTTGGGTGCAAGGACTGCAGCGTGCAGCAACCGCTCTGCCGCTGCACATGATGCAGATAGAATCAGCGCCGTCGCAAAAGAGCCGAGTAGCATATAAGCAGTTATAATGATGACATGAAACGAGCGGAAAAGGGGTTGTCGAAAGAGAAGTGGATGTGAAGTATACAAAGGCTGTTGTATAATATGCACACACTCACACACTCCACACTCGGCTAACGTATTGTTCAAGAAAGAAAAGAAAGAGCGAAAGAAGGAAAAAGAAATGAAGACCGGAGTATGAGCTTTTAGCATTTCTGCAGCAAAAGCGCGCCCGGTGTGGATTATTTTAAATTAGCTGTGTAACCTCGTCGGTTAGGTTGAGTTGCCTTAAAGATTAGTCGTGCACTATTTAGCAACAACACGACTTCTTGTTTGCAGATCCAGAGAGCGTATCAGACTGACATCATCATCTTCCTCACATTAATCAAATTTAATATCATCATCAGCCTCCGGGAAAAAAGATCAAGCGAAGAGCCAAGACAGTAGGGGTCATAGAATTTTTTTTAAGTGGAATTCCTCCCTCTTTCACGATCGGGGCAAACGGCCACGATGTCCAATACAACATGATATTAGAAGGAGTGCTTTCATTTTTTTCTCTGGGGGAGGGGGGATGGCAGAGCCAAAAAATAGAGAAACCGAGTTAGAGAGACATAGAGGGAAAAAAGGGCTTGGACGATTATACGAGTGATAGACAGGTACAGTATTAGTAGCTCCACCATTATAGGCACCGTATGTGTATTAAGGCGTTATTTACCAAGCAGAAACGGCTCGCCTCGAATTATATACAAATTTAGACAAAAATTGCTCAATGCATTGTCATCCATAAAAAAGAGCGCATTCTTCCGTCCACCTTTTTATCATCTCTCTTCCGTTTCTTACATCCTTGAAAGCCATGCCCTCTTCTCATGAAGCAATTGATGTCTTAGTTCCTGCCTCCACCGCCGATGATCCGGACGAACGTACTGCTTTACTTCCTACCACTAGTTCCGCTAATCATTCGCAGTCGTCATCGTTGTGCTCGATCACCGGCAGCTTTAATAATAGTAAGCATATAAGAGGAGCAAACGATACCTTGAAGGCCACTTTTAACACGAAACCATCTACCTAGCATGTTGTAAAAAGCTTTCCCGCAGCCATTTTATCAGTCTTCTGCCTTCTCTAATTCTGGGCATAGTGATCTGGTTTGGGATCACACCGACACCTGAGCTTAGTACGACTGCCATCCACTTGTTGGCCGTCTTTGCCAGGTAGTTAACACTTATTAATATTAGAAATCATGATAATGACAAGAATATTGCATGGACAAAACAAAACTAAAAAATGAAATGTACACAATTGACAAGTTGTATTTTCGCATTAATTACAACCAAGGTGGAAATATCCATGCTGGTGTTGACGGGCTTAACCGTTCTCGCCTTGACACAATCGTTTGAGTGCGAGGATCAAGCGACCGGCAAATACACTGAGTGTCGTCTTTGTGGTGAAGTTAACCCGCTGACAAGAGACATATTCGAATGCAAGGGTGCAAAGGAGTCGTTCAAGCACTCACTTGAAGGATTCTCCAGCTCTGTCGTTTGGCTGATCTTTGCTGCTTTTCATCTCGGTAAAGCAGTCGAAGTTACTCAGTTAGGTCGGCGTCTCTCCTTGTTGATGATTAAATTTTTCGGCAAGCGGATTCTTGGCTTGGCCTATGCGATTGTGGCATCAGGTAATGATGAAAGAAAAACGAGTTCAAATATCTACAAAGGAATTTTCAAGGGGGTTGGGTTGAGTTGCTATTAATGTGGAGGCAACTTGAATAAAAGAATAATGAGACCCTTAATTTTTGTGCTTGATTTATTAGAATTACTCCTAGGTCCATTCGTTCCATCCAATACAGCCCGTGGCGGCGGGATCATACTACCCGTTGTTTCATCGATTGCCACCACGTTGGGCTCGACTCCATCAAAGGATCCTCAAGTGGGTGCTTTCTTGATGCTGGTCGGATCTCATTCAAACTTGCTGTCGGCTTCTATGTACCTCACAGGTTATTTTCTATACCCGCTGGCTGCTACCGCTGTTTGCTTACGCCTGCTCCCCTTACATTGATCGACTCCTTTCTATCGAGGATCCTTCTAACAACGAAAATATTACTTTTTATACTAAGGTATGGCACCGAACCCAATCGTATTGGCAAAAGCAAAAGCCCTGTTCCCTCAGATCCACTTTGGATTCTTGGACTGGTTTATCGGTGGAGTGGTTCCAGGCCTTACTTGTGCCGTGTGTCTTCCTTTGATTTTGCGCTGGGCGTGCGGTCTCAAGACTAAATCGGGGGAAAACAAAGTAACCAGCGACAGCATCATCAAGCATGCACAGACGGAATTGGACCGTTTGGGCCCCATTTCATGCCGGGAATGGGTACGCATATTTTTGCACGATTTTATTGTTAATACTAACTACACGTACAACTGGTATTGTCATGTGACGTTAATGTTTTTTTAAATAGCAACTGTGTTTTGTTTTGATCATGTGCCTATGTCTGTGGATCAGTGCAGGATACACGAATCTAGATGCAACCTTGGTTGCTCTGATCGGCATTGTAGCACTCTTACAAATGGGTACGATTACCTGGAAGGATGTTTCTAGTAACACCAGTGCTGTGAGTAACAAATCTTAAAAGAAAAATGGACAACCAAAAAAGAAAAAGCGAAATGCATACTGAAAGGTTGTTTTTACTATTTTTCAGTGGGACACGTTATTCTGGCTAGGCGGGTTTGTGACAATCGCACAGCAACTTTCAGAAGCAGGTGCATCAGCTTATCTTGGCAATAAAATTTCCAACGCGATAGATGACTTAAGACTGCCACCCGTACCGGCCCTGGCTGTGGCTTACTTCTTAACAACCTTTATGTTCTCTTCACTGAGTGCCCATACTGTCGCTTTCGTTGGTACATTTTTGGACGCAGGTAGAGCGCTGGGCGCTAATCCTATGATCTTGACTGTTCTGTTGGCGTTTTTTGGTGCACTGGGCGGCTGCATGGTAAAAAAAAAGAGCCTTTTTTGACCTATTTCTTTATCCAACTTGACGATTATCATTAACAGTGGCATTTTTGTTATTCCTTTATATGTGTTAGACTAACTTCTCAACTGGTACGGCAGCCATGTATTATGCACCTGGCTATGTGACCCGTTCGAGGTGGTTTTCTATCGGCTTGCAACTCGCATTGTTCTATATTATCATCTATCTTACACTAGGCATGGGCTGGTGGAAACTCTTGGGCTGGCACTAGTTTCCAACTTTTTTCCTTTTACAAAACCACATTAGATATATACGCACTTTTATTCTACAATTCCTCCCTTACATACTGGTACGTAATAAAAGAACTAACGATAATATGCACATTAGAGAATGTTTGCTTTGATGTAAATTTTTCATCGTATGTAAGTTAAGGTTGTGCAGTCAACTTAATTTATAGTTGAAGCCATGTTCTATTGTAAGCGATTTTCGTGGAGTAAGCAAAGGAATATTTTATCCATAACCCTGTACGTGGTGGCAAATAATGACGTTGTCCATGCAGCTCCATATTTTTTTCTTTTCAAAACGCTCGTATAGCTACTAGCCGTTATTGTCTATCTTCTATTAATATGTTGCAAATTAGATGTATCTTATTTCAAACATTACTTGATATATCAGCTAAAACTGTCACCATGATTTGACAAGAATACTTCTGTATATATAGGCTGTGCCTTTGCAATTAGCATCGATACAATGGTAGTATATAGGGTGAACTCTTAGAAGTTCAAAGATTTTCCTTTTACGCAGACGGCTGCAGTATATATCATTCTGATACTATCCCTTTTTTCTATATTAGCTACTGAAAGCATTAATTTTTTTTTTTAAGGTAGCTTGTACATAGTTGTTGATATGTGAAAAGAAAGAAGTCTTGGCGGCAAATCAACGTGTTTGAGTTGGATACTGTTGTCAGACAGTCGGGAAACTGGGAAGAAGTGGGAATGTCATTTTGAACGCGTATGTGTAACAAAGGCTGTCATTATGTCTGTTTGACAAGCAGAACAGACAATAGATTATGACATTGTGATAAGGATGATAATTCTACGAAAATAATCTTGGTCAAAGACTTGAAGGGTATTTTCGTGTCACTCAAGTAATTATCCAAAAGATGGGTGGAAAAAATGCGTAAATCCGCTATCTCGTTTTTCTCGTTTCATAAACATAAGCAGAGCATTTTATAAGCGTGTCGGTCATATAAGCCGATGCAAGAAAAAGTACAGTTTTTTAATATCCATCGTAGTTTTTCATATTACTACCATGAGTATGAGTATACGGCCATGAATATATAAATAGACGAGGGCTCTATGCATCGTACGCCAAAGCATCGTGCCTGAGACTTTGTAACCGACCCCTTTTTTTTCGCGGGGTGATTTCTTCTTTCTTTTGGCTTTTCAATCCAGTTGTCATGGCTGCATTATACAAAACAGCAAGTGGCCGTCTATTCCATGCAGGTGCCATTGCCATTGTTTTGGTTGGGTAATAGGAGATCGATCGGTATGAGGCGAATGGCAGAAGGCGTGCTATTAATATACAATTTTTTGTTCAGTCTTCCAGCACGAGGCAAAACACACGTATCGCGATCACTGTGTCGTTACTTGAGATGGTTGGGTGTCTCCACCAAAGTTTTCAGTGTAGGAAACTATCGTCGTGAACGACTCAAGTCTATTCCTGAAGACTATTTCGATCCAGGTATGTATAATACCTTTTGTTCGTTTGTGATTCTTTTCATAATCAACCAGTTAAGCGTAATTGTGCAAGCTTTTAACATGTATTTAATGTCGTGTAGACAATCTCGATGCACAAGCAGAACGGTTAACTATTGCCGATGAATGCTTGGCTGACATGATGGAATGGCTTCGAGTGGGTGGTGGACAAGTGGGCATCTATGACGGAAATAATGTGACGGAAAATCGACGAAGAGGTATCTATAAAAAGCTGTTGGAGAATGATATTCATCCGCTTTACATCGAGTCCATATGCGACAAGCCCGAAATTGTATTGGCAAATATCAGGAGCGTCAAGGTGTCTTCGCCAGACGTAAGTTATTGTTACTATTGCTTAACATGAATAATGACGATTGCTCATTAATATGTACAATGCCATGCTAGTATTATGGCTGGGATCCCGATGCTGCCGTCAAAGATTATACTGTAAGGTTTTAAAAGAGTGAAAGACAGTACTGGTAACCCTAGTTAACGACATCCCACTTATATTCCCGGTTTAACAGGATCGCATTAAGCAACATGAGCTTGACTATGAAACGATCTCAGATACATCACTGCCTTTTGTCAAACTCATGAACGTAGGCGAACGTCTCATCGTCAACCATGTGCAGGGTTATCTTCAGGTACAGTTGTTCTGTTACTGTTCATCTTGCTGCTGGTTTATCTTAATTCCAATATAGTCACGCATGGTGTATTATCTCATGAATCTACATAACCGTCCTCGTACCATTTTCTTTGCAAGGGTAAGAAGTAAAAAAGGGTTACTAGCTATTAAGTGTATGGTAATCAAGAATCTCAAGAACTAATGTAAACGTTCATATCAGACCGGAAACTCTGTCATTGAAAACTCTTATAGAGAAGACCCTGAACTATCTCAAGAAGGTTGGGATTATGCTCACGTTTTGAAAGAATTTGTGATCGAATACCGCGCGAAAAAGGATGGTATTACTGGCAAGAGCGCAGATGAAGACCGATCCCTGAGTGTATGGGCACCGACACAGAAAAACGGTCGGCAGACCGCAAGCATTTTCACTACCGACCCCAACATTGCCGTCCGACACTACTCGATGGTTAATCAGTTGAACCCGGGTGTAGTGGATGGAATGACGCCAGAGCAAATCAATGAAAAGTTCCCTGACGAAATCGAACGTGCAAAGGTTGATCCTTATCATCACCGGTATCCACGCGCCGAGGTAATACTATGTTTTATGGTGTGGTATAAGGAAACATTTTCTAACCGCGTTTTATCTCCTTGTTCCCATTATAAAAAAAAATCTTCACCATCTGTTGTTGTATACTGTTGTCGTCGCCACTCGCTACATGTTTGTTTACATGTCTAAATATAGTCATATCATGATCTGGCCGTGCGTCTAGAAGCGATTATCATGGAACTCGAGCGCGAGAAAAACGATGTTTTGATCATTGCTCATGAAACAGTACTACGCTGTCTGTATGCCTATCTGTTTGATCGCCCTGAAAGTGTAAGTATATGGAAATCGATACCGTTTAAAAAAACATAACACGACAAAACATACATATATTCCATGTTGTGCTAATGTTTGTAAAAAAATTCAAAAACAAATATTTACAATTTAACAGGATATCCCAAAGATCACTGTTCCGCGTGGCAAACTTATTATCATCACACCATCGGCATACGGATGCAAAGAAGCCAGACTGGATATCAGCAAGAAGGGGGAACAATAAGGATGTAGAAAGAAAAGAAGGAAGACATAATTGGGTGACGTCAATTTACTATAAAGAGGCGTATGTGTCTGTTTAAATCAATCCACTTTGGTTGCCATGCCAGCGTCCTGTAATGAATCAGGGCCTCCCTGGTTACCGTTGCTGTCGTTGTTACTATCATTATTGCTATGGTTCTGAGCCATTGCCTCGACTTGATGCGTGTCTACAAAGCTGGGGACGAACTCTTCTGTAGGTGTCGCTACTTTTGAGATCTTTTGATGGCCTTCTTGGAACGTTGCGCCCAGATTCTTAAGTGCTGCCATACGATCGCTTGGAGACTCTGGCATCGGCATGACGGGTGACTCAGAAATGGATCGTCGGGTCCCAGATTTGTTGGGTACAGGTTTGGCGTTGAGTTCGTTGGTCATGGCAATGGTACTTTCTTTTTCCTATGTTTTGTTAGCGTATTTGTAGGTATGATACAGATTTCGAAAATGAATGATACAATATATAAAACCAGGTGAAAGAAAGAATGAATCCAGCGTCTGATACTGCTGCTCGTCATCATCATGCTTTTAGAACGGAATTTTTGGCACTCCGAGACTAAACTTGACTAGGATTAGTGCCGAAAAACGTCATTTTTCGTCTAGGTCATATTTAGCGTCGATTCTGTTTCTTCGTTCGCCCATTCTTTCTAAGGAAAGGTTGCAGAAAAAATTTAAAAAATAGTGAAAAAGCAGTGTGTGTTTTGATGGACATGTTAGCAAGTATTACAATGTAGGGTTGCAGAATATAAGTGATGTTAACGTTCAGATACACGTACATATGTCTTCTGATGGCCCCATTGTCCGAAACGAACAACTTTGTGGAGGGATAAATTGCCATTTGAATCTTCACGGAAGGAGCGGAGCAAATGAACAACTGTCGCAGTTGCTACTTGCTTAGCGGTAGCAGTATGCACTTCACAAAAGATAATGTTTGCACGCGGCCTGTATAGTACATTGGTACTTTGACCATGTAGATCATCCAGCTGCAGCATAGAATTGATTATACCAACTACCTATCATTAAATCTTGGATGGACAGTATGTGTACCTTTTCACTCACAACAGAAGATGCCAGGCCATTACTCAGACAAACAAATCTGTAAGTACGGCTCTACATCATTAATGATACAGTACTGGTTTCTCCACCATGGGCAAAAATATAATAGTCCTTCTTTATTCTTGATTGTGGTAGCACCAATGGCGAAAAAGAATACACTTTTAAGACGCTTGCCATTCTTCATATTCAACAAATATATAAATATCTGGCGCGCATTTTATTTACCTTTCCTTCTTAAGAGCAAAGGTCCAGACTTAGGAAATGCTGGCGAAGAATGGCGCAGACTGTTTATTTAAGAGAAAAGAACACTCCATTGTAGTAGCATAGTAAACTATATACCATTAAATGTCTGCTTTTAACTCAAACCAATGAGAAGAGGTGGCTCCAAAAACGTAGAAGATAGCAATCAAAGCAGCAAGGTGGGTGAATTGCATTAACATGACATCTCGGTGAGGAACAGTGAGTGCTAAACTTTAATCCCAATAACGATGAATGGTCGAATTAATTTCAGCTACATAAAACACATCTAAACCACGAAAGAAAACGCCATATGTTTTAAAAAGAATTATATTCTCAAAACGACTTGCAACAAAAACAACAACACATCAGTACGTTCAACCACCCCCTGATTATTTTCCCCAACAAACTCACATCCAACTAATACCATAACAGGAACGGTGAGTATGAGTTATTTTCATTCTATAAAATATATCAGCAACAAACAGCAGCATATTTTCTGCTAGTATAAAGACTATTTCATGTTGATAAGTGGAAACAGTCGTTGGGATAGCGTTCGTGTATATGTGCTTCGATTATAATGTCAATGATAGCAAATACTAAAGGGCACTGTTTACCGATTAGCATAGATCATCTTTCGAGATAAAGCGCAGACAGCAACGAAGAACAAAAGAGAAGCATCTTACAAAATAACAACAAAAATATAGCCCCTGTGACCTTGTACTCGAAACTCTAAAAGAACTTATGTAAACAGTCCAAAAAAGCTTATTTCTATTATTGAATAATTTGGGGTACAAAGAAAAGTATGTGGGAGAGAGGAAAAGAGAGCTTTTATAGGATGAAGCAGCAAATATCAGCAATAGAATTTGGTGCTTTAATGTGTGTGGCAGAAAATAAACAAGATTAGAATGATGCATTTTTGAGTGCTTTGTAGTGTGATTGGTGATGGTGAGGATGGTGAGGATAGCGAAAGATGATGTTTATAACTGCAGTAGATGAAAATGAAAGATACAATTGCTAGTAGTAGATAGTGTCGTTTTGAATAATACAAAAGATGCCATAGGTTTATCTCAAAAGTGGGCATACAGGTCGTCGATGACCGTACTTCCCGCACCATGTACTATTAGAAAAAGATCGAAACGTACATAGAGCACATTAGCATTTAAGTAAATGTTAATGTTGCTCACAAAAACATTGCTCTTTCCTCCGTTTGTTCTCTGCTGTCATCATGTCTATATATACACAGCAACCTGTACACGCACTCTTTTCTAGTGATATGTATGATGAGCAAGCTTACCATTGGCCACCGCGTAGATCAAGATCACGAATCGAGTTGACGGGAAGACCATTAGGGTCAGGCTGTGTAGAGAAGGAAGAGGAAGTTGCAGAAAAGCAGCAGTAGACCATGACGAGGAGAGGTGATGTATAGGTTTATTTGAAGGAGGTAGCAGATAAAACTTTTAACTTTTGGTGTTGATGTGTGAATGGAATAAGAAAAGGAGAAAGAACAGGTTTTACGCGGTTCTTTTATATAGATTTCTTAATTTACTCTGTCAAACCTGTCCACCTGTCTAGAGTCTAAGTTGGACGCAAGGCAACAAACAAACACTCTATCAGGATTGGCACAGACCGAGAAAAAGAAATCGATTAGCCTAGTTTCACACAACGTCGTCAAACAAATATCACTTCCAACGGCGCCCCCTTCTTGCGGCGACGTCTCCACATTGAAATTCCTAAAATATACGATGAATAAGAAGCAACAGAATGAGCGACCGAAGAAAGGGAGGAGAAACGATGTTTCATCCGGTGCGTCTACTAAGGTTTGGCGTTTTTGCCCTTGAAACATACTAGGCGCACAGACTTGCACATAGTATAACCTCACCGACAGCTCACAAAAAAAATATAACCAAAGCGCTCTCTTGGGGGGGTGGTAGAAGAAATGAAAATGGGAATACGCCAATAATAATAATAATAACAGTTTCATCTTCAACATACTATAGTGCTGAACTTTCTCCAACACCTCTCACACGCACACACTCTTTTTCTGTGTAATTTTCCGTTCCTTACCTCTTATATTATTGTTATTTTTCTGTATCAGCTTTACATTTTAGCCTTACTGTTGTTGTTGCTGCATCTGGAATAAAAAACACGAAAAAGAGCACCAGTGTCAGGAACAATACCTTGTGTTGATCGAGCAACTATATCAGGAAGTAGCCGAATGGCAATTGTGGCGTAAAAAATTGTTGGACAGCAGATGTTGTGCGGTAACCAATACTAGAAAGTACACAGGATTTCGGATGTTTTATCAGAGAGAACCACCTCAATATCGGTTGAACAGGGAACGGATCCTTTAGACATGTATTGCTAAAGTAATGCATAAGTGTCAGAAAGCGCAATTTTGTGCCACACTACACATACCAGAGGCGCTATATTCGAACAACCAACATCAGTCTCTGACAGCTCGCCGTTGTCTGCAGTTATTAATTGCTGCCAAATATTCAGTCTCTTTATTTTTCAGCCTTACTTTTCAGCCTTTATGAAGTCAAACGATGATGAAACATATATTTTAAGTCTGAATTACCCACGCAACGTATGCATATTACTCAGGAGACTTGTCTAGGTATATTGGCGTCATGATGAAGTCACATCTTTTGTTTTTCTTCTACTCGCACTATTGATGACACATTTCTTACGATTCTCCCTTGTTTTCTTCAAGGGATGATACATCGATCTTCTCAAAGAGAGCATGGGAGGCAGTGGAAGTGAGGGGGAATGTGTGATACCAGACAGGTTGATCGATCCAGTCGTTTTCCCGGTTCGTTATCATAGAGTATTTATAAAATAAACTTACTCCGAAAAGTGACGATCAGTGTCATCGTGGCTATTAAGGCCATGGGGCACGTTCGTTTAACGTCGCAATGCGCGTGCGTGTCCGCGTACGTGCGCACGGCCCTTTGCTTTGCATCCGCAAACGGTGATGAATAGTATATAAATGTAAACATCGTTAGTAAAGCTGTGTAATAGAAAGTAGAGCTTGAACCGTACAATGATTTACGGCCTTCGCTGTCACCGACTGATCTAGCAGTAGCTTTTTACTATTATCAATTGTCCTAATGTTGCACATGTAGAATCGAAATACGCGGGTATGTATATCTTCTGATGTTGCTGCTGAGGGGCGCGGCGGAAAATTTCATGAGCTGATGGGCGATAACTGTTTTCAATGTCACTCCGGACGCCAAGCGTGTCAAAATATTGATATGATGCAGATTCAAATATGTATTAGCTTTGAAAAAAAAGAATAGATGGACTGACAACCCTAACGAATGGGAAGCATGATGGCTTGTACTAACTACCTGGGCGCCATTCACCTTCGTTTGTGAAGAAGTACATATATTTACTGCCTCGGTAGAATTGCTTAGGCTCTGCAAGAAGGTACATAGAATGATACATTTGTATCCATTGACGAAATGGCACTACAAATGTGTAATAGTAGTGAATTGCTTTCGAGAAAACGCCGCTAATCTTAGGGATAAATGTTGTTCAAGATGACCGCCAAAACAAGTTTATTTGTTGATAGCTTGTTTAGTTTTGTTGTTGTTTATGTTTGCTGCTGTTATTATTATATCATCCATCTGAAAATGAAAGAGAAAGCCTTGAATGTGCATGGGTACTTTTTATACTACGCTCTTTTGTAAACTCCCCATAACTTTCCCGCAACAACAACAAAAACAGCAAACCTCATCATCAAACACGCCGATACCGCCATCAACGAGACCAAACTTACCAGGCGAAGAAAAGGAGTCACACACAATGCACGCGGCAGGTGTTTTAGAAAGACACTATCGGTATCACAAAAGCGTTTCTCTCTACTGATATGACAAATAATAGGAATTCAGAAAATCATGGGGAACTTATCAGCAGCATTTAATTGCGCTGTAACACTAAACGTTATGAAGTTGTCGAGAAAGCTAGTTTAAAAGGCGGCCAAATATGTAGTATTTCTTTGCTATATAGGAGCAAGCAGCACAGTACACACAAGGTATCATTAGGACGAGCAGAATATTCTGAAAGCCGTTGCCCTTTTTTTTCTAGCCTTTAGTCAAGTTGGCAAAGTGCTATGTGGCACAGATTGTTGCTTTTGTTGATTTAACCATTGTTATTGAATATCGTTCATACTTGAAAAAAATCTGTTGCACGGAGTTGAACAGACTTTTCATGCCAATGAATGGAATAGTTGTTAGTAATCAGGCGCAAAACATTTTCATGGTGTACTTCCATACTTTATCGGCTTTTCACAATATCGATATTTCTACGACGTGTCGATACCTGCGGGGTTCTCGCTGGGCGGATCATTACCCATAATGGATTTCAACGTCGTCATCTAAGAAAATGCAGTGAATACTAGTGGCCATAAAGCTTCTATGATATGATGTAGAAATATAAACCACAACTCAACTATGATACAATCATTTCCGTCGTATGCGAGAAGGCATCAACTGAGCAAATTACGCTGAGGTTTATTGTTGCGAAGTATCTAGTTCGTGCTGCCTCTTTTTGGTGTCTCGATATAGAAAGTTTTGAAAAGGCAATGTCAATACCTGTCACACGCGCTTCCTAAGTGTCGATCACAGGTACTAGTATTGTTGTCATGATATTTAGTGTCGTCGGCGCAGGATTATTTTTTGAGATGTGTGTATAAATGTTTTCGAAACAGAAAGGTAGCAAACAATGTTTCATTATGGAGCCAAGAAAAATTAGACATCTGCTGCTGGAGCACAGTCATCGCCCATGCCGGCGTACCAAAAAATAAAGCAATCGCGGATACATGGACTAACTAATTTAAAATTGCATCCGCTGTTGTAAGGTTTGCCCAGTGTTACTATAAATCACCTAAGAATCGAAGAGTTGATGCGCGCCCAACATTGAGGATTATTGTTTGATGTTGTCTTCTAGTGTCCGCCAAAACACTTCTGAGCGGCTTTCAAGTCTAATCAGCTCGCAATGAAGCCAAGCTATAGGTGTTTCATGTTCCCCATGAGCTCAGTACAAGACCATTAAGCCTTTTAGTCCGTCTCATGTAAAGGGCTAAGTAGCTAGTTAGTAATCAGCCTACTTCTATGAAACAGTAAAGTCATACTAAACGCATATCGTAAAGTAAAGCTATATTCTATAAGCCATTCAATGAGGTTTATATCTTTTATCTTTTCCATGACATTTACGACCTCCTTGAAGACGACACAAAATATATTATGATATTTTTTTTACGCATAAAAGTTCAAAAAAAAACTTGTAACACGTTAATATGCTCAAACTCAGACTAAACTAATTAAGTGTGTACGTGACAGTAATCAAAGCGCCCACGTTTTCTTCTTCACAATCCAAAAAAAGACTGTGCGCCTCTATATAAGATTCATAGCATGTTCTTTTTTCTCATTTAGAGCTAGGTGGGGAGAAAAGATATTGATGGTCGACGATGTGTATATGGCAAGACAATGTAATGGCCATCTAGCAGTTAGCAGTGATGGCCGTGACAGCAATATATGATCACGCTTATACATAACTTGGCACATACTGGGTGTGCATACAGCACAGGTGTTTCTTAGTGATGTAAAAAAGGCGGTGCTTCTGGTTCATGCACAAAGGCGCAGCTGAGGGCAGCACAAGAAGTGGCCACTTGGAAAAAGAATAAGACCCAGTTATTCTTGACAGCAGTAGCATACAGTCGCCAAGAGTTTTCTTCCTGCGGGACAGCACCGACGATAGATGTATGTAAGTATGCACTGTCAGCAGCAGCAGCAGCAGCAGCAGCAGCAAGACGGTGCGTCAATGCGTACATTCTGTAACGTGATCACAGCTTATCACACGGTCCTTTCGGGTATGGTCTGTGGTACCGTGTGGTACCGGGAGGAATACAGCTGGCTCGCAACAGATGAACCCATGGAAAGTGAATAAGTCCGGGAAGGTCACAGGTCGATCAACTTGACTGGGCGGTGTGGTGTGTGTGAGTATGTGTGAAGGGGGGTGGGGTGGGGGGTAAGTCAGAGAGAGCGAGAAGCGTGTCATGTACACACATATATTATCGTACATTGTGTCACATTACGGTGCGTGTGCGCATGTATTATTAAATAATATTTTGTCAGGTCCACAAGAAGTAGTATGTAGCAGCAGCACCCACATCGATAATTTAGGACACTCTGCTGTTATTAAATAATAAATAAATGAATGATACGTTCCAGAATCCTTTCACTGTGTTGTCAGCCCCTGAGAGATGACATAGTTGGCAGTACTTTAGATAAAGCTTATATGGCATGCGTGACGACAACTCTGTTCTTCTCTGTGCTTAGCACCTCCTTTTTCACTGTTGGAAGCTGTGGGAGAGTCGAGTGTGAGACTGTTGATCGGATTTGAATTCGGCATTGGTTACGTGCATACCAAAGCAGCAAACAGCACGCGGTTCCATCGGAACACAAAAAAAAAAGGCCGAGCTCTCTTTTCTTTTAGTTTGGGAGTGTATGTAATGTGTGGTCGTGTCTGCTGTAAGGGATCTTTCTCAACCGGGTTGTTTTCCCTTGATTTTCTGGAGAAGTTTACATGACAGTAGAAAAGGGAGACGATGGGACCCGGGGAGAGAAAAAGAACACAAGGGGACAGCAAAAACGGTTCCGCTCCACACGTACAAGAACAGGGAGGGAGAGACATGTCTGTCGAGCAGTAGTAGTAGTAGTAGTAGTAGTGGTAGTGGTAGCAGTAATATGTAGACAGTACACCGATGATACTAATACCGAGTACAGACACGAGCTTGTCGGTATCATAGAAACAAAAAGACATGATCAGTTTAAGGAGTTGGGGGTGGGGAGGGAGCGACAAGTGGCAGCAGCAGCAGCAGTAGTAGTAGTAATAGTAGTAGTAGTAGTAGTAGTAGTACACACGGTCGGTTGGTGCAGGTCGGTGTAACTTAGCAATTGGGAAAATCCCCATCGATATAAATAGCGGCACTACAGACCGGCACCCCACTGCATCACACCCTTTCTTTTTACTTCTATTCTCTAATCCAGCTTCTTCTTTACTTGTACATATTATAATTGTTATCTATCCTATTCCTCTCTCTCTGTCCAGTATACCTCCAATCATCAACACCACCACCACCATCACCGCAACATCAATAACAACAGCCGCAATATTATACCTCGAAAACCAACCATGAACATCGTCGCACCCTGCCCAAAGAAGCCTTCCTCCTTCACTCTCCAGCTTGAAGATGACGATGCTTGCTGCCAAGAATTGCGACAGATTCTGGCTGCCAGTCAATTGTACGAGCAGGAGGAGATTGCCCGCACGCACAATCCTCTTCCCCAAGACTCAAGCTTCATTGTGCCCATTCATCATTTGCAAGTGAGCGAGACCAACAAGCAGCTGCGTCCACGATCCTACAGTGTCGGCGATTACAACAAGGCTGTCGTGAGCTTGGTCCACTAACGTACAAACATCTACAATCAACCTCTTCTATATACCGATTTTCCGTTCTTCTGCTATACATACTTCTTTTCCTTCTCTCTCACACACACCACTTGAACTCACGCTGCTGTCTATTTACTGTACATATCACAAAACAACGTCCTCTCTCACTCTCTCTTTTCTACACTACACACACACATTCAGCAACCCCTCGGGCAGTCCCACCCCTTATTGCGTCCATCTTCCATGTTTATATTCTCACTATATTGCAGCCTCTTCTTTAGTTTATTGTTTTTTGACCTTCTAGAAAGGAAGAAAACAAAAAGAACTGTTTGGATTTTGATCCTTCTCTCTTAATACATCTGTTTGCTTACTAGTATCTCCTACATACCATAAGATTATGATGATGTACATGTACTACAATGGATGTGTGTTGTTTGTTTCGTCGTCCCATGGTGATTGCGACGGGGCAAATCCTTCGTTTTGCGGCTGGGTAAAACCAGAATTCCACGGTGCTCATGATTTCCCTGTTACAATAACAGAATGGACCAGCTTATAAGTTTCAGCCCCACCATATATCATCATGTGCCCATTCACAGACGCAACCGGGGCTCCTGCTGCTGTTTGTCTTGTGTGTGTTTTGGCTATCTTTGTTATTGACTTGTGTATCATGTCAGCATGGTGATGTGCATTTACTCTGCACTGGAGATCAAGTTTTTTAAAGGTATAATAGCTGTTTCGATGTTAAACATAGTAGATGCAGGTCCTCACATCCAGCATCTTCCCTCTCGCTCATATGTAGACTTCCCTCTGTTACCCCTGCTGCCCCCTTATCATCGGGGAGTACGAACAGTATGTTTTTTAAAGGCTTGTTTCCCTGCAAACAACGTGCCTACTCATTGTTGCTTTTTCTAGTTGTTGCTCACGTATTGTGTTCTAGGATCTCCTTGTTTCTCTTGCTGCTTTGTTGTTCAATCACATAACTTTTAAACCATCGCAGTCGATCGAGTTTACTGGGATTAAAAGATAAGATGCTACTGCGCTCTGGGGTGATTATAGCAAGGTGGTGTCCCTCAAGTGATGGCGCCATATGTTGTATTCTTCCAAACCGCTACTGTACCTTCTTTTTATATCTGCCCTGAATCTCTTGCAAAAACGACGGCATCCGGCAAAAGAGAAACTTTAATTTATTGACGACTTCCTTTCTTGCTTACACGATATTCGTTTTTGTTTCTTTTTCGAAAAAAATATACATTTACAACAAGGAGGTCTTACGATCACTAAACAGCAACAGCAATATAATCTTGAATTAAAACAAAGCTCGTTTGTATTTAGCAGACAGTCGAATTGATTGTTTATGTAAACGACCGATGCGTTACGTTCTGAAGCCGCCATAAAGCTAATCCAATAAAAACAATACCGTACACCGACTCCTTTTTTCCCTGCTTCATCTTCTTCTTCTTGGTAACTATTCTATTTGAAAAGTATGTAGCCATTGACTCCCGTACCCCACTATCATCATCATTGACTAGATAATGAAAAATGGAAAAGGCAGGGGAGAGAAAAGAGCTGAAGGAAAACATAGTAAGATGCATGTGCTCAATGTCATTAATGCTAATCTCTCTCTCTCTCTCTCTCTCTCTCTCTCGATAGCATAGCAGAAAAGACAGCTATAATGCGGCATCGGTGGAATCACAAAAGGAACGACAAAAATCAATTGATGTTGTTGCATTTGGGATAAGCATATTAGCCTGCGTTCTTATGAGCTTTAAGCACTTGGTTCTTGTTGTCAGGAAAATATTTCATTGCCAGCATGACAAATCTTTGACTCGTGAAAATGTGCTTGCCTGCAATGCTGTACTGTACTAGCACCAAAAGTAAGATAAGCTATGTGGTGCAGCTCCAAAAGCCGCATAGTAATGAGGCGTGCGATGTTGTTAGAAAGGTGAGCAATGTGATCGCCCATCATATGCTGTTGTTGTTGGACACCAGTATCGTCATTCATATCGATTTCTTCTACCGTATCTTCTTCCTCTAATGGTATCGGGTAGTCGGTTTCAGCAGCCGAAAGAGGCAGGGTGTGCAACTGGTGTCGCATTCGAGCCAATCGGATGGCAGTGACAACCTCTTGGTACCGGATCTTTAGCGTCGGATTCTCCATGCACGTCCACAAGTCGACTGACAGCGGCCCATTCCAGTCAAAGCCCATAGGCATGTCCATCGGCAAGTGTAAGCTACGTAGGATCTCCACGCTTCGGATAAAGTGGGGCATAAATCAGTCAATAGAGTCAGATCCCATATTGACTGGTTCAATGTAAAAATCCACTAATTTCCAGGGACAATCAAGACGCCCATCGACAGTGACAGCGGGCTGCTGCGGGAACACTAATATCGGTATCATCAATGACTTGTGCGTTATAGGCAAACAGACCATCAGCAACAAGGTTCTCGATGTTTTTACAATATCGATGAACAGCTTGAACGACAGACAAACTCGGCAAGTTTATCTTCAGATCTTGGATATGGGCACCGTGTAAAGAATTGTGAAGAGCAGCTTCGGGCGGCGCCGTAGCATTGAAATGTAGCCGCAGCTGGCGCAAATCCGTGTAAATTTCTTCCATGGATCCAATAGTTGCTGTATGTATCATCGGTCGAAGAACGAGGAGCCATGACAATCGTGGCCGTATGAAAATTACTCCAAAGCCGGCATCAGGGACTGCACCGTGCCAAATGGTACCGAGGGTTCCTGCACGTTGAGTTTGGATTCGATTACCAGATCAACTAGAGTACTTGCCACGCCACGCAATCCTACAGAGAGCGCTTCGTGATCCACGATACTGTAATTTACATATCATATTAAGCAAACATTATATCATTGATACTAACGCTCAATTCAGAAAGAAAACTCCACATAAGACATGAGAAATATACCAAAAGAGCATCGTTCACATGCCCTTCATTTCGAGCGTTCTGAGATTTTTAAATGCTCCTTGTTGCATAGCGGCCAGAGCTGCTCGATGCTTGCGATACTGTACTCTGCCTGGACAAAGGCAGTAATTGGCGGTTCAAAAAGGAGCAAATTAAAAAAGTTGGGTCATTTTTTGCATAGTTAGTGTTTGGCAGGTGTGTTGACACGACAATATATAGACGCTGTCGCCAAGTGCTAGACACGTGCAAGACAGACATCAAGCTATCAAATTCGAGCATTTTGATAGTGCATGTGAATAGCTCGAATGGCGAAGAGCCAACGATATCAAAGCGGTGACGTTGTCCTCTTTTTCTTTTTGTACAAGAGAAGCTTGTCAATTTGGTTCTTTTGACGTTAAGAAACATAATGTGGACTAATATTACTGCTGCTTTGATATATGCATACATTTACTATGTGCAAGTAGGAGTACCTTTTGATGGGTTTGGCTCTATTTCAAGGAGAGATTTTTTTTCTTCTTGATCACAACTGGGATCGTAGCATGTTAGGAACGGTAAATCGCGGGATACCTTTTAAATGTAAAAGATAAAGAGAGAAAGATGGTTTGCACCTTTTGATAAGTTGCACCCACACATGCCGATTATTTCACTGTAAGCTGTGACCCGTTTCTTGCAAATACATAACAAGCACGACAGTAGGATACGGTAGGATTGCTCAAGTGAGATTTAGCTATGTATCACCGACTGAGATTGCCATTTATATTAAAACGATGGTATGTTGACCACCTTGTTTATGCTACGCTGGTGAAAGATACGGATCGACAACCAAAAAAAAAGACATCGAATTACAGTCAAAACTGGCGCTGTTCATATACGTACTTTTACCATTAGATGGTAAGCGTCGTCACACCCACGAACTACAAATTTTTATTCGATTCATCAACGACGATCAGTTTGATGGATAGAACAAAATCACTAGTTCAAACAGACAACACCAGAACTAGGTAGTTGTTTTATTGGTCATGAATAAAAGGACAGGGATCTGGATATGTAACATTCATCCACTTTCGATGTCGTAGCCAGAACAGTCCATTATTTGGTTTATATTATTAGCATGAGAGTGATACTATGTATCCGGTTGCCATCATTAACTGTTGTATCCTGGACATTTTTGCAGTATCTGTGGTTTTCGGGGATTCAAATTCAAAAAAGTGGCAAGGAAAGGCAGTAGTACGTACTCCAAAAAACCGGAGAACAGAATTCGCAGGACCATTTGCAGCAGCATTTTTATATCCTTTCCCCTAGCCTACTCGAAAACAGAAATAACGCAATGAATGGTCTCGAAAGTATGTCAATCTCTACTAATGCTACCATGCTTTCTTGAACGACGATTGTATAACCTGTGTTTCTCTTTGTGGTGGTTTTAGAGAATCTGTTTCAGCTAAAGGTACGCACTCAATCTTGGCAACCTATTGGATAATGAGGGGGTAGTTTGAGTGGGGTCCGTGTGTCTTTTCGTCCCTTCCGAGTATCGAAAAAACAAAACGTGTACTACTCCAAGCAAGCAGCTGATCAGATAAAAATAATCTATACATATTTAGTTTACAGCCAAGCAATTGAACAAGCAATCGAAGCGATGTCAAAAAGACGAAGGGGTCGAAAAGGCAAAGTTGAAAAAGGTAAAGTCTATTGCATCGAGACAGAGCTTTTGGTCACACGTAAACTCACAGTATGAGGTGTGATAGGCTATACAAGACGGTAACATGGAAGGTGCGCGCATCTATGCATCGAATGCGATCCGAAAAAAGAATGAATCGTTGAACTTGCTTCGACTATCGTCTCGAATCGACGCCGTTGCCAGTCGAGTGCAAACGGCAGTGACTATGCGCAAGGTAAGTTAATAGGGAATGGGAGGTGCTTTTCTCTCTCTTCTGGTTTAGCTAAGTCTGATTTTTTTCGGATGGTTTGATACAGGTCACCACGTCCATGGCAAGCGTAGTAAAAGGCATGGATCGAGCAATGGAATCGATGAATCTTGAAAAGGTATACATTCAAGTGCAAAAAACAAAGAAGAGGGTGGGAAGACGGGATAACAACTAACACGTTGTGGATCAGATATCGATGGTGATGGATAAGTTCGAGTCGCAGTTTGAGGACCTGGATGTCCAGACAGAATATATGGAAGGGGCAATGGCAGGCACGACAACGATGACGACACCGCAGAACGAAGTGGAGACGTTGATGCAGCAAGTGGCAGACGAGCATGGATTAGAGCTGAACCAAGAGCTGGGCCAGCTCGAGCCAAGCAAAACACTTGGCGAAACAAAACAAAAGGAACGCGACGAGGACGCCCTATTGACAGAACGCTTGAAGGCTCTTCGACAATAAGTGCCACTTTCTTCCTTGATTCTCCATCACGCACACATCCACTCATACATGTCCAACACACTCCCATATATACACACACGCACAAACCCCATCTTATATATTAATAAAACGCGATATGTATATCCCTTCTTTATGCACAGCTGATCTTTAAACCGAATTAGTAGCAGGATAAGACCACGCTTAATGGATGGATGAGTGGGATGGGGCGAAAGGAGGAGGCTTATGCCTAATAGTGCAGAACCGACTCCTTTGCACATACTAAAACGAAACAAATATTACCACGAACGGACGGACCCTTTCATGCCATGCAGCATCCGTCACCTCCTTTCTTGTGCACCTCTCCTAAAAACACCGCGCGCGCGCGTTGGCGATATATACTTTAGTGGCCAGAAGGAAAAAGAGAATGCAAATAGCGTTCAAGATAGAATGCACGCGCGTTTGTTATGAACACTATCTATCATTTCTTTCTTCTCTGCTCGTCTTTACCTTCACCCCCTTACTAACCAACAATAGCAACAAGAGTATGTTCTGTCATATTTGAAAAAAGACTTTTGTGTGAAGTACCCCCTACTGGCACGTAAATTACCTACCGCATGGCGTTCTTCTTCTTCTTGTCGGCTCTCGCTGTCTCCCTCCCTCTCTTTCTTTCTTTAATTTCTTTCTGTTTCCCTGATATACACGCATCATGGCGGCTGCGACAGCAGCTTCTTCAGATCCTTCCACCACTTCACCTCTCGGTCATCTTCCTGGCACTGCGTTCCGGATTGACTTTCAATTATGGCAACCTCTTTCAGTCGGCGACGAATCGTTCTCTGAAGATCTTATCCGACAGTTTGATTTGAAACGGGCATCACTTTACGGTCTTGCTGTAAGTGTGATGATGGCATTCGCGATAGGGGAGAGGACGAAAGGATTGTTCTTTCTTTTCCTGACAAGTGGATTACAAAGAAACTGCAGGATGACGGCAGTGATAAAACATGCCAAGACTCTTCTAGTGCTACCACTTGTTCTTCTGGCAGTATAAGCGATTATCAGCAGCAACAGCAACAGAAGCAGCAACAAGATTACTACAAGGTTCGACGTAAAGACCCAGCGACAGCAGGATATATCACAGGAGAGCCGAAAGGAAGACATTCGCTCCTGAGCTCACCGTCACGACGACAGACAAGCCTTGGCGCTGTACTACAAGAAGGCAACTTTACATCACCTCCACCATCCCCAGCGACTGCAACAACAACAGCAGCAGCATCACCACCACCAGCACCATCGCCAAAGCTAAGAAGCTCAGGATCCCGTCGTAACCTCCTACACAAATCATCCCGGTTCTTTCGGGAACGCATCATGAAGATCAAGACCAACAAGGAGTCGCCGGTGTCTTCGACAATCACAACCGATAGCTGTGTTGAGCCTGCAACGGTGCTTCATTATCCTCCCAAACCGCTACACTACTCTCCCGAAATCCATCCGCCTGCCGACAGCAGCAACAACGGCAACAACAGCCAAAGAAGGCGACGATCCTTGCCGGCCCTTGGCAGCAGCAGCAGCAGCAGCAGCAGAAGCGATGCTCACAGAAGCAAGAGCAAACGCAGTCCTGCAGCAGCAAATCAGACGCAACGGCCGCAGTCGCATCGTCCTGATAAACGCAGGTCTTTTATCATTCGTAGCTTGCTGAGAGCATAATAAGAGATATAACAATGAAAGAAGGTTGCTGCTGTTGTTGTTGTTGTTACACCATGCTATTTTAAGTGGAGCCCGAACCCGTTCCGTGTGTGTCTCTGTGTCTGTGTCTGTGTCTGTGTGGGAGAGCGTGTGTGCGTTGAGAGTGCGCGGCAAATAATGGAGAGTGGAGCTATATCTTTTCCCTATTCTCCCTTCCGCCTTTCTCTTTTCTTTCTTTCTCTTTCACCTCCATTTTACCGCTTTCGGATATCTTTCCAAATAATACGTATATCACTAACTAACAATGGGCTGCTGCGATGAAGTAACGTCAAAGAACTTTTCGCTCTATGGTCAATGGTAAACGTTTCTTGTTTATGCCGGTTATTGGCCAAACACTCCATGTAACGAATGGATAGTGCGCGTAACTGAACAAACTGTCTGTGTTTTTGCGTTTTTCCGTCATGTACCAATGTTTCACAATAGGCTCGGCCTGATATCAGTCGTCCGTAAGTTCACCTTCTTATAGTGATGATGATTAATATTGTTTACTGACTCGATCCCGTATCCACATACGACGCGGTTCTCCAGTGCTGATTGCGCTAGGCATTGTCGGATTTGTGAACCATATTGTTTTCAGCATTGTTGGATGGTACGTGTCTGCCGTCGGTAGTGGAAAGTCAGAAGGACTGCGGGAAAACAATCGGACAATGGCCGTATTCCTTTGCATATACAAAAGTAGTAACGTGATGAACTCTGCTTCTTAGGGTGCTTGCGCTGATCTTGTTGTTCGTCGAAATTCCACTCTGTCTCAAGGTAAGAGGAAAAAGAAGAAGAAATAAGGATACTAGACAAAAGAACCCGACCCCCCGTTTTCACTCCTATTGTCTGACCTCATTTGTTGATTTTCTGTACTAGTGCTGTCCGACAAGTCCGAAATTGTAAATGAAAAAAAAAGTCTCGAAAAATCGCAGCAAAAGAGCAAAGGCTGCATGCGTATGTAACAATATGGGTTATTAACTGACTGAGCTTGTCTCCCTTTCCCATGTAGTGATAATTTCATTGCTTATTTTGAAAACTGCTGGTTCCGAGCAACGATGTACCTGGTGTAAGTTACTTGCAGCCAACATTCTAGAACTAGAAAAAGCCAACAGTGGCATGAAGATGTTAGGAGATATCGAGTGTTCTCAAGAGAGGAACGATAAACCAAAGGCAGAAGGAGTGCGTGGGGGGTGGGTTATAATGGTGTGTGTGGAATCTAAATGTCCTCGTTCTTAGGTTTGCGGTTGTCATGTTTCTGTCCACCTTGATGGACAAGGGTCCATTAATCGCAGCTGCTGTCAGCTTGCTACTAGCTGCTATCTGCTATGGTAAGAAGAAGGAGAGAAAGGGAGAAGGACGGGGAGAAGTGCTTCCAGGGGACGGAATTGCTTTGCAGACCGATACTAACTGACTCTGGTGATAATTTAGGTGCTGGCGCTGCTACGGGTCAAAGCTTTGCTAGCTCAAAGTAAGTTAATGATCATGGTTAGAGTGAAGACGGTGATGCAATGCAAGCGCGCAGTACATTTTACATGTAATATCTGCACATACGTACATGCAACTCACATATTTTGTTTCATGATAACACTAGGTACCTCGGTGGAACCGGTGTTGACAATGTCGTGTAAATTGGCTGGTGGTGGTGTTATCACTACTTGGTGCTAGTATCAGTATTAGCGCTACTACGAATATACTGTGTAATTAGGCGTCTTCTCTCTCTCTCTCTGACTGCATGTAGAAAACTATTATTTATAAATATCCTCTTCTCTCTCTTTCTCCACACACGCTCTCTCTCTCTATGAACGTATATCCTTCAAAAATAAAAAGAAAAGGGAGCCCCAGAGCTCTCTATCCCGGTTGTAGCCTCCCCTATAATAGAAACAATGTGAACAAGGGATCGGGACGAATCTGAGTGGATGAAGAAATAAAAAAGCAAGTTCTTGAAATCGCACATAAAAAGGGTCCCGTTCCTTTCTTTGTGTCTGTTTTTTCGTTCTTCTTCTCCTTCTCACTTTATCCTACTTACATTCTAGCTTTATATCTACAAACCATGGAGAAATTCAAAGAGGTAAGTTATCCGAGCAATACACCCGAAGCTTGACAAGTGTGTGTAACCCATCCAAACTTTCCGATCGAACCGATCGAACGTAGAAATTGACATCTTTGCGCGGTGAAGTCGAAGCTGCCAACACTCGTGCAGACGATGCTGAAGCCCGTGTTAAGCAGTTGGAAGCCGAACATACGCAAAAAGACCATGAACTGAGCTCGCTGGAGTCACGTGTGAAACTTCTGCAAGAACAACTCGACAAGGCCGAGCTCGACTTTAAGGAAGCCTCAGAAAAGTAAGCAAGAAAGGGATGTCTCTCGAGCGAGAGCCATAGCTTACTTACTGACGAAACCGTCGATAATAATAGTTTCCGCGAAGCTGATCTGCGCGCTGAGCAGTTTGAGAAGAAGGCAAACAACCTGCAACAAGAACTGGAGACTATGGAGCTCAAGAGCGAAGAAATGACCCAAAAATACCAGGCTGCCAAGGCCGAGATGGACGATCTTGAGCGTCAGCTAGAAGGTGTTTAGCTTTGTCAAGCTCGTTGCTGCTACGATCACCACTACCACGGGCTCTTATTTCTTGCCCTTTGCAAGCACGAGTATCTCCCCCACCCCTGACAAGTTCACCCTTTCCATATTTCCTCAGTCAATAATAGTCAACTACAAACCAATAAAGTCCGATCTCAACATACCGTGCGAGTGGTTGGATTTCAAGTAGTGGAGAGGGAAAAGTGTTGTTCCGCATGACGCCTACGTGCGTAAGCATGCGCCAGAAAGTTA
Source organism: Zychaea mexicana (assembly GCF_025766255.1). Classification (NCBI taxonomy): domain Eukaryota; kingdom Fungi; phylum Mucoromycota; class Mucoromycetes; order Mucorales; family Lichtheimiaceae; genus Zychaea; species Zychaea mexicana. Next base: position 74,981 of record NW_026516779.1, read on the forward strand.
CACACCACTTTCTGTTTTTTTTTTGAAACAAGGCACTTTACTCCCATGTGGAGCATCACAGAGTCTTCTTCCTCTCACTTTCGCACGAATTGGTTTAAAAGATACGCACACACACACACACCCCTTTTAAGCATCCCTTTCGTCCCTCTTTACCTTCCCATACACTCGCTCTTTCGCACCTCTCACCGCCCCCCAAAAAAGAAGCCCCGTTCCGCCTCTTCTTTTCTAACCCCATCCCCCCAGATGAACAATACAATAGCTGAGCAAGATACGCAAACACATAGGCAAGAAGAACAAGAGGCTCCAATACACCCAACCGACTCTATCAGTCGAGCAACCTCGCCGACACAACACCATGGCGACGACGTTGAAGACGATCAAGACCGCTTGAGCGATCGCGTTCATGAATTCTCACCGCCATTCCTAGTTCGAACGAAATCTCGACCGGAAAAAGAAACTATGCGGCGACAATACCAGGATCAGGATAAAAAATCCAACCCATATGATACCATTCGCCGTATATACGAACGTTTCTCCACTTCGGCTTTGCTCGAAAACAAAGCTGCAGTTGCGCGCGACCATTTGGGTAAACACAAAAGACCTTTTGATCGTGCTGTAGAGATGCTCACTCGAAAAAATTGAATATTGTTCTAGCTAACGAACGAACGTTTCTGGCATGGTTGCGAACATCCTTATCTTTGGTAACTGTTGGAGTTGGTACGTTTCTAGATTGGGACTGCGTTGCTGTGTGAATTAGAGTCTCCCTGGCCGTACAACGGTTTATCGTTTGTAGTAATAACTAACGGAAGCCCATTTTCATGTTTCTTTTAGCCATCACACAGCTGTATAATCTGAATCCATCAAACAATGCACACGCCGGACGTTCGGTGGGAGCAACGTTTGTCATCCTTAGTATCGTGTTTCTGTATATCGCGAACGCTCGATATTTTCATTCACAGGTCGCCTTAACCAAAGAACATTTTCCAGCAAGTCGAGGAGCAATTCTGTTTGGATCCACGGCCGTGCTTGCGGTTCTCATTGCCATGTTTGTACTCATAATCATCGATCAAAAGCGTTAGTGAAATCATTTTGATGTAAAAACCGAATCCTTTCACCTATCACTCTACATGTACCATACAAAAGATGTCGCTACTAATAGCAATAGAAATAATGCTTCTGTTTGGTGGTCTACTTTGCCAAACAAACAATTCTCAATTCCCATGTAATATGTGTGCAGTCAAAGGAAAATGGGTCGCTCCTCGTTTATATCTAGTTTCTATTATTGATTACAAGGGATAGGAGCTTTAACAGTGGAGCAGCAGTGCTGCTCTTGTAAGCTGTAACAACGAGACGAACAATCGATGATTGCTAGATCAAAGCAATGAACTTTATTTTCCTTTGCATGATCATGCACCCATTTATATATTTGGATGCAGATCGATCCACTTATGGTGAGCGTTGCACCAACACCGAAACCGGTTAAAGATCGGGTTATCTTATTGCCGCTGCTGTGCGTATTCCAAAACGAAACATCAAACATGATCGGCATAAACAAAACCAGCCAATCATACTTACTCTCGCAGACCAGTAGTCTGCTTAGATAGGTAGATCGTTTCCGGTAAATAGTGGGTTTCTATATACCCTTGTCATATGACGCATATACAAGCGAGCTGACGATGAACACTCATTGAGCCTTTACTCTCATTGCTTAGAAAATGGTTAAGTGAACTCACCATTAAGTCGATGCATACTGATGATTCAGTATATCAAACGAAACGAAGTAGCATGAGACCGGTTCCGTAGCGAGATTCGTTGAGCTAGCTAATACTACAGATTGATACGTGTACGATTAATTATGCCAAGCGCGTAGTAATTTCCTTACTAGCGCAAAAAGACTGCCTTAAGATACGTATTATGGAATCATTCAAGAGCTTTAATAACACGATCTAATTATTGCAGATTTAGCTAACGTACATCTGCGAGTGAGCCGCTGCATATTGGACGCTCTAGGTAAGCATTATGAGTTTGGTCAAAGAAAAGTCTTTTTGTGTACTACTGGCAAGCAATACTCGCTGATGCAAAGTAGTTGTATTTGTTCACGCAACGGCCTGTCCTCATCAGCGGCCCATTCACCTTCTACTACGATGAACATGTAAATAAGCCCGTTTATGGTTACACTATCTCGTTTTGTGGCAAGTCATCGTGTGGAGAAAATTTTCAAAGGAAGCCTTCAAAGCTGCATTGGAGGAAGAGGAAGAGGGTCTTGAGCTCCACTCCTGGCCGCTAGCAGTAGTTAAAATTGAATCACAAGAAAAGGCGTTGTACTGCAACTCTATTCCGTAGTGCTGTACACTGTGTCGATTACGAATAAGATTACAGAAAGGTAATATATACATAGCATACCTACTCCTTTTACTGCCAAAATGTCGTATAGCATTTTTCTCATAACTTTCTCTTATCAACACTTTTTGATATGTAATCATGCCAGTATATGGATGCTTATGTTTTTGGCTACAAACCGCACATCACAATTTGATTTGACTCGCATCACAGCACATGGCTCTAGAGACCCTTGTTGCTTTATAGGTTATCAAAGCATCATTGCATCTCCCTTCTACAGCTCTATGTACCAGCCCGGTTTTAATCTCTTTCTTTCGTTAGCCTACATCTTCTGTAATTCTAATTTATTGTCTTCTTCATCCCTTCCGTATAGAGTAGTAATCCAAGCGATAAAACGCAAGTACCCGCTTCTCGCGTGCTGTCATATACAGCATATCATGTCATGCTAACTAGCAAAAATTACCGGTGGAGACAAACCATGTAATCTCAATATTCAGCATAAGACATGCTCTACACAATCAACCGAGCTATCCAACAGCAAATTCGATACGAATTGCCGAATTTTTGGCAGTTGCGACGAAACGGACACCAAGGGCGCTTTGCTATCCTTAGCTACAGTTTCAGCAGCTGTGCTTCAGATGCCAATCTTATTAACTATGTACATGCAGCACGATCAGAGACGCCATCGGGCAGGGGAACATGAAGATTACGCTCAAAAAGTTCTCGGCGCATGTTCCGAACTCGATGGTGATGTCGTGAAGCAGTATATCACTGGAAAGCATGCACGCAAAATGCTGGACAGAGCAATACTTTGTGGGATTCAGAGCAGTTCCTTATCAATTCGTCAGAATAACTTTCAGCCTTCCTGCTTTGAGCACAATGATGGTCCTAACTTTATCGTCGAGCATACCTACATAACCCACGCGTAGATTCACAGCTCTGCATATCAGTAATTCGAGACGGTTTTGTGCTACTTGTCCAACACGGTCACGTGGATATGGTGAGCGTAATTGTTGGACATTACGAAGCGACTGAAGTACATGTACTATAGTAAACTTATAATTGGATAGATCAAATTTGTGCATTCAACATACTTGCAGTAATAGCAGTACTGCTATATGTTAGGTGGATCTTCAGACATGGATTTATCGAAGCATGCATTTGGCAATGCTTTTTAAATTATGAGGCAATCAACTTTTCACCAAAGGAACTGGAAAGGGATTCTCTACAAGTTTGTGTCACCATGCCTATGGAAATAAGTCGAAATGATTCGGACCTGGTCCGCCACCGCTTTATTTCTTTGTTTCAGAGTTAAGAGATAAGGTACACTGTCATTCAAGACACCTGTCAATTAAGCCGTATACAAACGCACTCATTCCAGCAATTTTACAGCAAATGTTATTTAATTTTCAGCTACGAAAGGAATCAATTGTACATGACAGTGAATTTGATGATGCTTCGCTTGTCAAAAATTTGAAAGGTAAAAACAGTATACGGTGTGTGCGCGTGAGTCTTGAAAAAGCAGTTGTGGTCACACACATATGCATATTCAAAGAAGCCTATGCTTACCTTTTACACCTTTTAGTGTCCGTGGACACTGCGTCCCATGATGAATACTTCAAAATAGCATGGGAAGATAATCACAAAGTATTGATAGCCGCAATACTGAATGGCGAACATCAGCATATGATCAACTTTCAAGCTGCATACGAAGTAGGACTGTTGTGACAACATTATACCTTCCAGTAAATATGACAATCGATGTAAACAAACGATACAATGCTATTTTACTAGCTTAGCACAAACATATGTCAGCGTGGCAGATCAAAGGAGTTGTACGAGCTGTTATATAACGAGCTTGTTGTGTATTTCGACGACCTGTCAGAACTGATGATACAGTGAGTTTCTCGGTGAAAATGATGAGGGGATGCGAAATTATAAGCTCTTACTTTACACAGTCGGCTCAAAATGGCATTTATTAGGAACGCCCTTTTGAATGACGAGTTTCTTAAAGACTTGGAAGGAATCTGGATCAAGAAAAAGGAGCAATTGGTAACGTTTACTTCTTTTGTTTGATCTCAGTTTGGATCGAGATTTATCCAAAAGAGCATATTTATTAAATAACTATCCACTCTAATCGCAGACACACATCAGTCAAATATTCTATGAGCTGGATCGCGGATATATTCTGAAAAATACGCCGTATCGCTCAATAGTGTAAGATATTAGAATAAGATTATGATATACATCATGCTAATACGTTACTATTACTATTAGTGATCTCGGTCTTGCTCTGCTCAAAAAGTATATTATCCAACAACCTTTGGTGAAAGAACGCATAATCACGAATCTGCTGTTCTTGATTCAACGTGACCGGTAAAACTTTATAAACCTTTTCAATTGTTCTATGTGTAGTTGCAAGTAACAAGCACAAAAAAAAAGGAAGCTTACATATATCATTATCTATCTTTATTGTTCGACCACAATTTCTGGTAAATTATGTAGTAAGGGTCGTGCAGTTGATACTGATATGCTGACGTCTGTTACACAGATACTCATAGACCTTGGGTTATACAAGAGTGATTTTGAGCCAAGATTCTTGGAGAGCATGTCCGCTTATTACAAACAAGAAGCACAGCGCCTCCTTTCTATGTTATCCGCTCGCGACTTTGTTCTGTACACCAAGCTTCGACAGATGGCTGAAGAGTCAGGCGAATGTACATATCTTTTGAGCAGCACCAGGCATAAGTTATCCAAGATCGTAGTAAACAAATGGATACAAGAAAAAATAGAGATACTGGTATCTAGAGGTAATAATGACGAGGAAAGCGTCATGTGATTTCTAATTGTTCTTTTGTTAGACAGCACTAGCTCATCAAACAACATGCGTGCTATAACCATATATATGCTATGCTATTACTTACGATAGGATTCTACCAAATGCTCGACTCTAATGACCTTCCATCGCTTCACATAATCTACAATGCGTGTAGCTCCGAAGAGGTTCCTATAATCTGTAGGTCATTAACATCATATATTCTGGTAAGCAGCGCTTGATTCAGTCGTCATGATAAATATATTAAGATTGGAGATAATTGATATAAAATAATTGTATTGTTTAGGTGCGAGGTGAATCAAAAATTGAAGATTACAATGACAGCAATGGCATCAAACTCCTCAAGTTTCTTATCAAATTTAAGAGCAAATTGGAGGATACAGTCAATGATGCAATGGAAAGTGATAGCTCACTGAAAAAAGCCATTGGTAATGCTTTTGGTGAGCTTCTTCGAGATCATGAACAAGAAATCAGTCGATTGTTGGTTCAGTTTATTGATTTGAAGCTGCGATCCGCTGGTGTTGTCATGAAGGTATGGATGCTGTCTGTGCGCGACATGGGGGGAAAATGGAGAGGAACAACCATGTTAATTTTGATTTATTGACTTTCTTACCGGTAGACGAAGCAGCAGCAGCAAAATGAACAGATGATTATTCAAGGTGCTAGCGATCAAGCACTATCCATGTTCCGTCATTTTAAAAGTAAGCTGATTAACGAGAAAATTACAACGAATTTATACCCATCTGACTACTAATATGCTCGTTTTAAGAGAAAGATGTATTTGAGATATTTTATCGAGCATCCCTAACGCAGCGCTTATTACTACGCGCTAGTCAAACTGATCATGAAATCATGATTTTGAAAGGTCTCGCATCTGGTAAGTACAGAGACAATAGCTTGTTTTATTACACCAGCACCTTGTATCTTCTACTAACCCAGAGAATGGATCCAGAATGTGGGCCGGAATATACCAAAACTATGTATTCCATGATCAAGGATATTGATACATCACAAGATCTTTGCAAACAGTTCTTTGTAAGTATACAGACATGAAATGCTATAGCGGTACTTGTGTTTGCTAAAGGTTTACGTTTGGCATCTTCTCATCACTAAAAGGCATCAAATAACGAACATAATGCCACCTTTGAAATAACAACACTGGAAAAGATGGTTTGGACTGACCTTCCTTCTAAAAAAGGAGATGAGTTGCTACCAGCACCTGCTGAGGTATACCCCTGTCTTCTACAGCTTTGCTACTGATTACATAGAAACGCTTTTTTTAATAGCAATAACAATGGTAGTAGCTCTAACAAATGCTTATCATCCTATTGGGTAGCTTGTACCTCACCTTGACGCATATGCAGAATTCTATGCTACAAAATTCACCAATCGCAAGCTCCAGTGGGCACATTCACTTGGCACGGCTACTTTGGTCGCCAACTTTGTTTCCGGTGCAATAACCATTGTGGTAAACTTTGCTCAAGCGCAAATTTTACTACACTTTAACAACAGTAGCAAACGAGCTTGGTCCCTGGATGAATTAGCTTCCAACTTGTCGATAGGTAAACCCAATGAATCCGTTCAACGTAGCTTATTATTACTCTTATCCCCCAAGGTACAACATCTGTCATATTTACATGTATACGATTATGATATTTACGTAGATAAAGCCACTTTGCAAAATTCGATCGAACCATTATGTCAGAAAAAACATCCTATACTCATCAAGAACACGTTAACAAGACTTGCCCCTACTGCTGATCAAAATAGCATGAAAATTGAAGATGGAGTCGATGACGGCATCGTAACATTTGAATATAATGCATTATTCTCTAGTCGTGAAAAGCACATCGTTGTTTGCCACGTTGAAGACCCAGAAGAACAGAGGAAGCTGGAAAACCGAGTATGGAAACTGGAATTGAACGACAACAGAAAGTACCAGGTTAGTATGTTTTTTTATATTTGTCGATGGCTGTATATATATGCACATAACACTTGTAATTCTGACAGCGCACACACACACACACACATTCACACGCTGGTTATTCATAGCTTGATGCGGCAATTATGCGCATAATGAAAAAGAGACGGAAACTCAAACACGCTGAACTGGCAGCCGAACTACCGTCCTACATATCATTTTCAGTTGCGGTAAGGCAAAAAAGAGAATAGCGTTACTGATGACGTTTCTTCTTCCCTTCCACCATTATTGTATCTCTATGAGTAATGCCAACTATAACATCACTCATTGCTTAGGCACGCGAGCTTCAACCAGCAGTTGCTTCATTAATTTCGAGGTATGTACTCCCAAGCGATATTTGAGTCGATTTGGTTATACTAACTGCCTGACTTGTCTTCATCATTCAATGATCACTACGTGTGCTTATGCCTTTCTTACAGAGGGTTCTTATCGCGTAGTGGAGCTACTTGGGTTTACACTTACAATACTTGATCAAATGATGACACACGAGGGACGAGATATTGCTCGTGTAATTAGCGAATAATAAACCGAATACTTTATAGCAGCAAATTTGAATATGCGTTGGAGGTAGTAGTGTGTAAGTTTATTTTTTGTGTATATTTTACATCACAGTCGCTCACTAATTGTAGACGCAGTCATTCTCCTCAAAGAAACTGCGAGAAGATAAAGTTTTGTTGTATGTTTTCAACGTGTCGTTCAAACAAAGACAGGTCAGAAGACTGAGTATTGAGAATAGAATGGAACTCCATCCTGAGCAGTACGTAAGTGCAAAAACTGTACGCTGAGGTTGACCAAAAAACATATGATCACATTGATATCTGTAGTTCGGTGCTGTAATAAAGAGTATCAGGAAAAAGAAGATAAAAACCAGCTATAACGCTGTGTTGTATCAACCGCGCCACTTACCATGCTTATGATTGTACCAGATGTTTAAGTATATACGCGATTTGGAACCTGTAAATATCATAATTCGTTAGTTTCTGCTGCGTTGCGGATACATCTAAATTCACAGCTGCTTATACGTATACTTTCTCTAGTAGAATACACAGTTACTTGACTGATATCATAGCCCTATGTTTATTAATCATGTTTGATGCTGATGAGTATAAAGCAGCAAGGGGGCTTTTCAGAAAGCCTTATATCTACTAGCAGCATGTAAGAAGACGTTTTCTTTCTTCTAATTGTATGTAGATGTATATATATATATGTATCTTTTGTCTGCACTTTCATCACAGACAATCACGAATGAAAATGTATTGTACATGTGAAACCTATGTATTACTGTAATGAGTGGACAAAACAAACATAAAAAAACAATAGATCACATGCGCATTCATAGACGTATCGAGCATACTGCTACAAGTAATGTGCATATGTTGTGGCGGTCAAGGTCTTGCGAATGAAGAATGTCTTTATCAGTGTGCTAATAGCAGCTTTGAAAAGTAGATTAAAAAAGAAATGACGCACCCGGACTGTCGCAAAAACAAATAATGCTGTGTGCAACGACTAGTGTCATCTGAACCTTCTTCATATTCCTTTGGAGGAACTCTATAACTTATACATGATATACAAAAAAGATCATTTATACGTGGTAAAAAATCCATTACCGTTCTTCTTTTTTTTTGATATTCGAATGACCATGTCTTTTTCATATATAACATAGAGGAAAGTGACAAAGATCCTTATCAGCTTTTGTAGGGTAAAGTGCTACTTAGCAATATAAGCACGAGGACAAACAGTTATCTTCTCTCTTTGATAAAGCAGCTATACCACCATTGCGAATACTGTACGAATTTAAGTGACTTTGATCAGCTCACACACATACAGCAAGTGCATATCATGCTACCCTATTAAACTGAGTCTGCGAATATAGATCGTTCAGGTAATAACGACAACGACAAGTACGTCAGTTATGACATGCACAAAAAAAGGTATTATCTACATGAGAAAATACAGCTAAATTCGAGATTGGGTATAAGCAGATGACGCTGAGAAAAGGAGGGATACAGTACATACGGTACGCATATGCGAGGGGTACATAAAATACATAGTGACTTTTCAAGTCGAAAAACCAAAACTCTGCTATTTTATCTGCTATTTACGTAAAACTAGCCAAGATGGTTCATTGGATCCCAAATTTATACGCAGCAGAAGCTTTACAGACCTCTTCTTGACATTTGTTGCGACAATCAAACTTCTAGCTCATTCGAATTTTGTGGTGTTTGATAGCAGTATGTAGTAGGTAAGTGTATAGATAATAAAGATGATATTAGTATCAAATGGCCAATATGTGGCTGCCATTGTTGTTGCATATTAATGAAGGAGGAGCAAACATTAATCAAGCGTAATTTATACGTCAGCTACAATAGTATTATTATTCCAGCAAGCCATCAATAGGGACGCTAAGATTCCACCCCTCAACAGCCATTTTTATCATTACGATCCATCGATTAGGACGTGCAATAGGTAAAATAGAGATTTTTCAGTTAATAGACTTGACAAATTTATGCTTTGTGAAAAGTGCTTTTGTGTGCACGAAAAACGAATTTCTGCAGGATAATAAACCTAATACCACGTATCTGTTGTTTGGTGCGTTTCACATAGTATACACATTCATGCCAGACATTTACACTCACGACACCAAATCAACGGACCTGCCTGCGAACAAACCCCTTTATTATTTAGTGTTTACGCGGGAACTTCAAAAAAGTTCTGTTGTTGATCCATGACAAACAGCAACGCATGAAAAAGAAGAGAAAGAGGCTCTGTAGTACATGCAACATGTACACATTACACGAAAAAGAATGTAAAGCGGAGTGATGTGCCAGTTAGAAAGGTTGCGTAGTATCGACAACACATCCACAGAGGAAAGAAAGAACCACAAGCGTTTGTTGTTACATCAGTATATTTTTTATTATTTTCCCTGCTCTCGATCTCTCTCTGTTTTTTCTCTCTCTCTCTCCTTCCTTATATTCCATTTCTCTCTCTCTTTTTACCCTTTGCCACAACTCCACCTATACATAAGAGAACTACATATTTTGATAAACGACGATTTCCTCTTGCATACGCTGATATATAATTGATGTCACTGCAACTCGCTGAGAAAGTCCCTCAGCAACCACCAACACAACTCCCACACGCTATGACTGAACTACAACAACAACAACGACAACAACAGCCTTCGTCCTCCTCCATTGCTCCATTATCCATGACGCCATCCAATGAATCGACTCCTCCTACCACAACTGACAATGGTTCAGCACTAGCTATTAGAGCACCGTCTTCTACGTCTCCCACAAGTGACGATCAGCCTTCTTCTAACAACAACAACAACAACAATCAACACCATAGCGATGCAGACAACGATAAGAATGACCTTGACGAGGACAACGACGAGGAGGAGGACGACGACGACAAACAAAAGTTATCACTCGACCGGGTTCATTTGACACTGCTTCTAATTTCGGGAAATAGACATACATTCGAGTTTGACCCACTGTCAACAGTTGCTCAAGTAAAAAAACACGTAATTACAGAATGGCCACCAGGTAACTCTACACTTCCCTTAGGAAGGGACAAACTGTGCTATAGATAGCAATGGGCAGAGATAAGGAATAGAGTATGAAAAAAAAGCTTTTGCTCTCGAGCAGGTTAGAGCTACTATATAATAATGTCATTAAAAAACAAAGAACTCGATATCATTGATAGAGTGGGAATCGAACCGAGCAGCGCCGCAGTCAGTCGGCTATCTCGAGTTACTGTATCTCGGCAAGTTTCTCGAAAACGATTCTACGTTAGAATGTAATTGAAGATTGGGAGTCGGGAGGTGGAGGATAATTTGAGAAGCGGACGGAGAGACCAAAGTGTTATTGACATTGAATTCTCTTTCTCGGCCTTCAAGCAAATCGGCTTCGAGGCGGCGAGTCGTTCACAGTCCATTTACTCGTGCGCGACCAGCAGCTCAAATCAGCTGACGGTAAGATGAAGGAATGAAAGAGAAGAAAGTAGAAGAAAGGAGCAGGTGTCTAGATGTTAAATTGTTCTTTTGCTCTGCTAGATACCAACGCTGCGGAAACGGTACCGCGGTGCAAATGTTGCATTATCCTATGAAGCTAATCCTTCTCGTCCACTATATCCACTGTACATTCTCTTCGACCTCGTCCCATTCATTCATTCATCCATACAGTATCGAATAATTCTTTGCTTTGACATCATTTGTAGCAGCTTCTGTATAAGCACACAGGCCTCTTTCTCTTTTAACAGAACACAACTGAAGCAATTATATATACCCGCCCCCTCCAACCTCCGTCTAACTCAACATCAGATACACCCATTGGCACGGAAGAAAGGTTGGCATCCGCAACTCCCGGTCAGTGGTAGCACAGCAGTAGGAGAAGGCTAAGAAGTTTATGCAGAAAAAGAACAAGGTGGCATGTTGCAACAGCAAAAAGAATAATTGCCCGTTTGGGGTTCTACTTTGTTCCGACGAATAATAAACTTTGCATAAATTGTCTCTCTCCCTCTCTCTCTCTCTCTCTTACTTCTTCTTACTTTTGTTCACAACCCTCTCAAGCCTCGCCTCCCAGCAAGTACAGCTTTTGCATACCGTCACTACCACTGCTGCCATCACTGCTTGCGACTTATCAATGGAAAAGCCAGACCAAGACACGCTGACCCATCCGCTGCTCTATCGGGAAAATATCAACTCGGCCCAACAGTCTGAGGGAAATAGCAACAACACTGTCGCATCATCGTCATCAAAAGAAGATACCAAGAACACAAAGAAAGAACAAGAACAAAGATGGATGCCACCTGCACAGCCGCTCAAGGACGGCGGTGATGAGTGCTGGGATTGCTATCCACACCTCGTACGCAAGATTGAAAACGAAGGAACACCCGAACAAGTCGAGCATCTTCATCAGCTGCAACAATCACAATCTCCAAAGCATTGATAATAAAAAAAAAGATCCGTTTCTTTACATAGTCTATGATACGTTCTCAAAAACAAGCATTATGATTAGCTATTACTACTGAGTGTATTATGTACATGTTAGGACTTCGACTACGCACTATGCATCATGACGATGACGTCGGGGATGGCCAACTACCAGTCGTTCGCTGCCTTTGTTTCTTTAGCCAAATCAGCTTGAGTGTTTGTTTCACTTGATCCATATTGTCTCGCCAGTTGGCTTCGCCCAGTCCCACGAGCTTGGCCACTTGCTCGGCCGAGTAGACAAAGTTCCACGTGCTACAGAATTCAGCACACTGAGGATCGAATTCCGCATCGTACTTTTCGTTGGGTATCAGTGGAAAGTATGCCATCGTCGTTTGGCTGCCCTCAAAAATAGTGCAGGTCCCGAGACCATATTTTTCACCCGGCGTCGCATGATTGTTTTTGTTATTGTTAGTCTCATCGTCTTTGACATCCTTGTGTTCCTCATGCGACGCCTGTTCTTGCAGAGGCCATCGAGCTTCAGCTGGCCATCCGTCAATCCCACGCCGTTGTGCATACCCTTCTGCGCGTTCCAGATGTCCGGCCGTTTGTATGTCGGCACTAAGGTCTAACGCGATAATCATATCGACTTGACGCTCTTTTCTGAGCAGTGGGTAGAAGGGTAGGTTGTTGTCACAACCGGCGTCAAGGAGATCCAAGTATTCTCGGTCAAACAATGAGGTGATTTCATCCTCAGGCATCGTCGGTGGCGACGGAAGCTTGTAGAATGGATTTGGAAACCGGGCGGGAGAAAACGGATGGATGGTCAATAGACTTTCTTTATATTGGGTCAGTGTGGAATCAACAGCGGCAATGGCTGCCTCGGGGAGGAACACTCGCATCTCTTGAAAAAAGTGAGCTAACGAGCTTGCAAACGCGCTGCCAAAAACACCAAGCATCGTACCAAGCGTCTGTTCCGGCAGTCGTTCGATACTCTTACCATTTTCAAAACGACGTCCAAAACCCCAGATGGGGATCCACGCTAAATACAACACACCATTATTACAAACGATGAGTACTAGCTGGTAAACAGCTGGTCCAACAAAATTCCTTCTTTGCTTACCGTTCAGTTCTTCGCAGCCCATTTCAAAAGGTGTAAACTCAAACCAACGGTACAGATCCTGCACTTCGTGATGCACCACACAGTAGATGGGCATCGGCCACGAACCGTCTTCAAAAAAGCGTCGCTGACGTGACAATTTGAGCTCTGACTTGGGCATGAGTTTGGCACGTACTTGCGATCCATCCTCATCACGCACAAGGCCACTGTTGCCGACTGTCCTATCCTCCGTGTTTTGCTCAATTTTTTCGCTGTACTGAGAAGGTTGCCGCTCCATGTTTCCTCTGGGTCGACGCACCACCGTTTGCATTTCGGTCAACAAGGTGCCTCCCAATAGCATGCCGAACACATCAACGACATTGAGAGTACCGTTTTGCTGATGGTAACGCTGAATAAGACCTTGCATCAACGTTTTGGCGTTCTGAGCAGAAGCCTGGAGGATGGCAATGAAGTTGGATACATTGGCGATATGGGTATGGATGTGTGACTTGAGATGATCCACCAAAGTGTCGAAAGATCCGTTGGTCAACCGGCTGTAGAGCTGCGCCATGGCCCATGTCGACCCAGAGACGCCGGCAGTGTACATGGTGCAGTCGAGCATACCCGTCTCTTTCATGGCTTTCAGGTAGCCTGTGGCACCATTCATTGCTCTGTATCCACCCCCACTGCTCGCAATACCAACGACAGGTACGTCGCGTGGATCAACTTGATCGGCATCGACGCCTATGAACGCCGCAAATGCATTTCGCTGTCGGTTTTTACGCGCCGCGATGAACTTTTTTTCTTCATTTGACAGCTCCGTACCCATCCTTTTGATAACCATTTCTTAGTTCACACACATACACATACTTTCTTTGTTTCTTTACCTTACTTGCGTGTCAAACGCGATTTCCGGATGCAGAGACTCGTCCGAATCTTCTCGTCGACTGTCTTCAATGATACGCCGAAACTCGTCCATGGACACAAAGTTCCAAAACTGCTCATACGTTTGTCTCACACTTTCCATTTGCGAAGCGAACGCGGGGTATATGTTGGTCATTCTCTCGGTCAATGCTTCCAGGGATGGTAGATCGTCCGTGGACCAATCCGGAAGTGAATGAAAGATCGCGCCAATGAATTCGTCACTCGTATGTTGCAATGTTTGGAAATCAACAAGCCAGGACCCTTCGTCTTCTGTTTGTTGTTGCTGTTGTTGTTCTTGATCAGCAAAAGTCGATTCATCATTGTTTTGTTTTTCTTGTTTGGAAGAAGACGAAGAAGGCAATTGTCGTGTCTTGACAGTGCTGCCATAGCCGCTACTACCGGAATTTGCTTGCTGTTTTTTGCGGCGTTTTTGGCTGTAGTTGATCCCCACAATGGCGCAAACAGCAAGGGCAGTGAGGAAAAACAAAACTTTTGGCATCGAGTATGTATTGTTGGCTGGTTGGTGAAGTTGGTGTGAGTGGCGGGAGGAGAAGATGAAACAAAAGGAGAAGACTGGTTCCTGATGCTATTTCCAAAAGCAAGTTCAGATTTGAACTAAAACGCGCGTTGATTCTCCTTCGATTGGGTTCTATCACAGGGCTCTCTTCTCCTGTAACACATGCAGCATTTTATAAAGATCACGGTAGCTTTTCTTTCTATGGACAATGTTCGTTTGTAGCGAGATGTCTCTCTTGTTGTTGTGTAAATATTAATAGAAACAGCAGCTAGGCTTTCGACCTGAAGCCTTCATGGGGATCTGTTTGAAGCGCATGTTGTTCGATACTGTTACCATGGAAAATGAAAGGGTGGAAGGGGTATGTGTTTTGCAATCCCATCGTCCGATGCATTGCATACACCATTTCCTAGAATGGAATCTCCTGGGATGAGTGTGTAACATGAGTGTGCCTTGTATGTGGTTGTCATTAGCAACCCTCGTCGTCATGATGGAACAGCATAGAATCGCTACTTCAGCAAGCCAAGGAAGAAGACCCTCTGCCGGAAGAAAGGCAGTTCTCGAGGGGTGTCTGGTTCACCGGGGGTGCTCCCCTCGTTTCAGCGCCAAGGGTGTCTAAAGTGCGTTCTCATCACACCACACCACGCATCAGACAATAATAAGACAGAGAAGAAGATGAAAAAAGAAGACACCCACAAACAGCGGTCTGCTCTTCTCTTCCGCTCCTCTCTCCCCTTTTCCCAAACTAACTCTGGTTTTCAGCCCATCTCCGAGAAAAACAAATGCTTTTTCCCAAGGCACTGTACGTCTGCGTGTACTCAATCTATGGCTCGGCCATAGCCTATCTGGCACTGTTCTATGACGAGGCGTTACACTTGCCGTCCAACCAAATCGGCGTTTTGCTTGCCATAACCCCGTTCATACAAAGCTTATCGTGCCCTCTGTGGACCGTCGTTGTCGATCGCAAGCCCCAATGGCACGGCTATCTCATGAGTGCATTGGCCATCATTGGAGGAAGTGGTGTAATGGCGCTCTTGTTACTACCGGGATGGCTAGTTCAAGACGTCGACGACGGCAACAATGGCGGCAACACAATGGTCACCTTTGCCGCAGCTGTGACGCTTGCACTTATTTTTGCGTTTTTCGGCCAACCCGTCTCGACACTTGTCGACAGTGCCGTATTAAAAATGCTTGGCGATCAAAAAATCTTGTATGGTAAGAATAAGAAAGTGCTGCTGCTGCTGTTGTTGTGGATGACGCGGGTTCACTGATGACTCACGTACACTTGTACCTCCAACAAACACGTCGAAACAATGACGACGTCAACAACAAACACGGACACACACATTAAAAGGCAACCAGCGGCTGTGGGGCTCTGTTTCGAATGGGCTCAACATTCTCCTTGTCGGTTTATGGGTCGGTGTCTCTGGAATACAGGTCGCATTTTACGTGTTTGCCTTTGGTGTAACCTCCTTTGCTATACTGGCCTCGTTCACAAAGTTTTCATCGGCCGAAGAGAGCGATGTACACAATGCTGACTGGGCTGCTGCTCATAATAACAACAACGAAGACGATGAGCATCAAGGAGGCAACCACAACAACAGTCGTCAGCCATTGCTTCGCAACTCACTTAGCTTCAATCGTCCTTACAATGCAATAACGGGGGAAAATGGTGCACCCCCTATTGCATCCTCGTACCTGACTTCGCTGACAGGCGCCCTTTCAATCGGCACCGAAGTCGACGCTTTACCGCGTCGTGACAGCTTAGCCAGCTACGCCAACACCGAATACTATGACGACTATTACGACGAGGGCAGACGGCTTGGACTATTACGGACGACAACGACAGCCATGGACGTTCAACATGAGGCGAGTCAGCGGATCGCCAATATGGATCATCTACCCCCACTCGGCCTTGCCTTATCCAATATCCCCACCATTGATACCACACTAGCAGCATTTGCTGACTTGGGCCGCCCTGAATCGAAAGCACCCGAGAAATCCACCTTGAGATCACCCCGGATCTCGTCCTTTTTGCTTACCATGATGTTGTTTGGCGTATCGTATTCGATGATTGCACAGTTCCTATTTCTAATTTTGCGTAACGACTTGGGGATTGACTCGTCATTGATCGGCTGGACAGGACCTATTGCTGGTATTGCAGAAGTCATGACCTTTTGGCTTTCGAATAAGGTTCGTCTATCGTCATCATTTGATAATTCGCACATACGAGCTCTGTGATATTCTGTCGGTTTTAACAAACAATAACGATATGTAGCTCTTGGAAGAATTCAATGTAGCTAGTCTTATTGGATTTTCACATGTGGGGATCATCATGCGTAATCTGATATATACGTGGATCACACCTGGACAGCCCATGTCAACAGTGATTGCCTTGGGCATGCATCTGGTTAATGGTAAGTGACAGCAAAAATGTTGGGATTGTGAACAAGTACAGAAAGCGGGTAGTTGGGAAAATCAAAGTTACTGGTTTTTTGCGAAAACAGAAATCACATTCGAGCAAATTCTTAACCACATGCGTTTCTGCCCTTCAACCTTCACACACTCTCGTTTACTCAGGCTCGGCGTATGCTTTGCTTTGGTCAACTGCGGTTTCCGAAGCAGACGCCATCTTTCCCCCGGATCAACGCGCTGTCGCACAAGGCATCTTGGCTTCTCTTTTTACGGGACTAGGCTACGGAATTGGATGTATCGCCGGTGGCGCAATCTACAATCAACTCGGTGCAGTGGCCCTGTGTAATTCCTCTGCTGCCGTGGCTGCTCTAAGTCTAGTCGTGTTCCTCTGTGGTCGTAGTATGCAGTAGACGCGGGAGGGGGGATATTGTGCGATAGAATAAGGAAACGGGAACTTTGTCGACAAAGGAAAGGGATCTGGCAACAAATCATACTGGTTGCCACCAGTTACTGTTTGAATCACAGTTATACCTTATATTATTACTGCTATACTCATATTACATTCATCGTTATCACTCTTATTATTTATCACCTAGCATCTGTCACTGCACATACTTCTAACTACTACTTTGAACAAAAAAGAACAAATTACCTTGCATCCTTCACTTTCCATCCTCATTTCTATATGCACTACAGTACATTGCATGTGCATGCAGATTCTTCTATTCACTGAGTCATCAGTGCACCCCATGGTCTAGCTTCTTAAGGAGGGAAGAGGCTGGGGGATGATCTATGTATGTCTGTCTGATATGTCAAACTATCACCATTACAGATTGACAGCTCCGGGGTCACTCTATTGAAGACTTATTACCAACTGACGGATTGATTGATTGATGACTGACTGACTGCCTGCTTTTTTCGAACCCCCCCTATTTTGAACGTTTCCTGCTCCGCTCATGCGCGCGAAGCTCTTTATTTACATGCTATTCGTAGATATCGATCATCCAGATCCGTCCAAACCTTCGTCCCGTGGGAGCATCCAGGTTTGCAAGAAAGGGTAGTATCTGGTGTTACCGAACGTGTTTAATCTCGATTACCTTCTTTAGCCCTCTTTCTCTCTCTCTCTCCCCCCGCCACCCTTTTTCTCGTATAACGTTGGCACATTCTTATACTGTGTGATACAAGTTTCCATATGTGACCTCACTAAGGCTACATAAAAGTGGGGAAAAAGTAGGCGCATTGGCATGGCAGAGAAGGGATGTTTGGAATAAAAACCTTTTAGGAAAGTAAAAGCAAGGGAGAGACAGGGAACGTTCGCGCGCGCGCGCGTAAGCAGCGTCAACTCACACACCTGGAGCAACGCATAATCACTTAACTCACATACACAAAAACCTGCATGCATATCCGCACGTCAATAAAGAAAGAAAGAAATTCATCTCAGATGCTTCCCCCGAAAACAGAAAGTGGAGGAGTGCTAATTTGGGGTGGGGGTGGGGTGGGCGGATAGAGAACGATGAAGGGAACAGCTAAAAGCAAGAGAGAAACGAAAAGTCGGGAAGGAGTGCAGCAAAGGAGGGGAGAGATTTCATGTTTCAAATCTAAAGACAATGAAATTTTGACGCACCTAAACAAAGCAGCAGGAAGCGGGCGGGTCTCATGCCTCAGTGCTACCATATGGCCTTGTCTTCTTCTAGGCTATTCTTTTCCCCTTCATATCCTACCCTAAGCTCGCAAAGTTTATATACCCTCTCTTTCTTCTCTTTCTCTCTCGCTTTTCCCTTTTTCTCTCCCTTTGTTTCCCCTCTCACTCAATCGCTTTTTCTAGCGTAACACCACACTTCCAAATAAGCAGCCTCACTATGTCTGAACAGCTGGCAGCAGAACTGAAGAAGAAGCGGCGGTACCAATGTACAACTTGTAACAAAGCGTTTAGTCGGCCTAGTGCGCTTCGAACTCACATCTATACGCATACCGGTGAAAAGCCTTTTGAATGCACCACGTAATAAGCTTAGTTAGCGGATCAAAGAGGGAACAGGTGTCGAGGATATAAGCAGTAGCCCTAAACATCTTCTTTTCTTTGATTAGTCCGGGCTGTGGTCGTCGTTTCGCAGTAATTAGCAACTTACGTCGTCACTTCAAGGTGCATCGTAAAGTAGTTCATGCCAGCCGAATTCCAGCTAGTGAGCGTCTGCGTCAAGTTCAACGGCTGATTGAACGCACCGCGCCACCAGAACCGTATCCAATGCAGTACGCTATGCCAGATCAGCCTCGCCAACCTCAGCATCAGCACCAGCAATATTGCCACCATCACCATCATGATCACCATCAACAACAGCACAAATCCCCATCCCCGTTAATACCAGTAAGTGGTGAAGGTTGTGGTGTAGTAGATCACCATAGCTTTTACCGTCATTATCAGTACGCACCGTACGGACCACCGTTGACACCTGCTGCAGGAAACAGCATACCAACATTGTCGCCTTCTTCTTCTTCCACTTATCCGTCCTCGTACTTCAAATCTGCGCCTAAAGCTCCATTCATTGTAATGGTAAAAATACAAAAGACACCCTTCATTTACATCCCATTCCTGTCTATGTACACCCCAAACTGTCCCAGACAGAAGAGAAGCTAATAATGACACGTTCTTATCATCTACTAGTCCGACGTGACTCAGCAACAACAACATCATCACCACATATCTCACCATTATCGCGAGCCTTCCGTATTTCATTTTAACCAACAACCCCATTCTAGCTTTGGCCAAGCATAACGTCAGCTCAAAAAAGCTTCTATTGCAAAAAAAGACAAACGCCCTCCTTCTTTATTACGTTCCTATATGAGTAATCTTATGGTATCTTGTTTATCCACGCGCGCCCTATAATATCTTTCCTGGTTTCTCTTTCCTTACATTACATATAATGGTCCCCTTTTCTTCCTCCTGTCAGGCATTTTTTTTGTGCAAATAGTATATAATGGTAATCGCCGTAACAGCCCCACTTCTATTTTACAATACATATACATATATATACATTACTTCAGTCGTAGCTCTCACAGTTCTCATCACACTTATACATAATATCTCATATGTATACACACTACATTGTATGTCATTCTGATATCTCTACAGTATCCTACCACACATGTTGACCAGGGATGTTTATCAAGTAAACTTTTTTTTAACTTTAGCAAAAGGATGTTACAGATGAGGCTTGTGCTGGACGATCACTTTGCATTTCTAATCGTGATTAATACCAGCGATACAGAGTGCGCAGAGGATATAAGGAGGGTGGTGGTGGCGAGTTTACTGGTTGTACGAGCAGTATAGGAAGACAGGTTCCCCTATCTTTTGTAATACGCACATCGAGTACACGCGCGGTCAATATTGATTTCTATGTCGTCCATTGTCGTTTTGTTGCTGGCCCGCGGTGATGCATCGTGGTTGGCGGGCTGCTCACTCGATGATCTTTCGTATCGGTAAGTTAGGTTGCTCTGTTTATGGTGGGCACCATTGCTCGTCGTCGCCATCGTCGTTTTTGTCGCTTGATCTCCACCTGCTAGACCGATTTTCCCGCCCTAGTAGTACGTGGTTCTAGCTCCTGCTCCTAGTTCCATTGTTGCCGTCGCTATCGTCATATTCACAATAACCCCTTTCATCATTATTTTCCCTGCATGTGCAGCCTTTAAACCTAACGCCATATAACGATTACGTAAGCGTAGACTGTTAACAGATAACCAAAGCTTCTTCTTCATTTTTACCGACTTGTTCCAGACTCATAGCGACGATTGTTAGTTTGTAAGTTGCCACACGAAAATGGTGACACAGAACACAATATCATATAGGAATTTTGGGCTTTCCCCTGAGAAGAAACTATTATCATTTTCAGTTCCGCACAGCTCAGTCATCTGATGACGCTCGGCCTGAAAAATTATATATGTTAATAACTACAAAAACGAGTGTCCCCATCATTATCCCCGTAAACACACATAGTTTGCACAGCCGTTTAGACGTTGGCACTGTGACATGTTGGGGAGTTTTTTTTTTTTCGCTTTGGAGCTATTGTAAACAGCGAAGAAAGTATGTACGCAAGTAAGATGCGTTATAATACTGACAGAGATACATCGTGTAAACGCAGTTAGTACAAAAAAAAGGAAATTTCGGGATTACACTATCCTCCCTATTCATCCTCCTTGTATTGATGGCAATATATATGCTGTGTACATTATGAGGGCCTGAGGCGCAAATGTGATTGAGTTGAGCGACCAGATGTAAAAGAGCCGCATCAAGACGCCTGCATATTCTTAAGATGTCAGAAGGGGAGAGTATATGATAGTATGTATTAATTAATTAGCGTGATTGTGGTGACAACAAAATATACACCATTCATCATCGACTACTTACTAGACTGCCATGCAGTGTTGTGCACTGCAGTAAAGGGTGTTTATCAAATGAAGAAAAACGCGCACACAAACCTAGTGAGTGTAGCATTGTTCCCAAGGAGTATACCATACAAACACGAAAAGCGTATCTCAGCATAGTACTGTATAATGCTTTTTGGTACCGAGCTGTGGCCTGTGCACACCATATTTAGAAACGGTACTGTGGAGAGTCACAGAAAGTGCAATCGTGCTAAACTTACTTTAACATGCTGTCCAGATGCACACGATCAAAAGCGTTTTAAACTTGCTGGCGAACAAGAGGGAGGGTTTGATTGAATAAAAAACGAAGAAGCGAAAGATTAGAAAGAACAAAGAAATTTTATGGTGCTAACGTCAGAAAGATTTTCTCGTGGTCCTTACAATAGCAAACATGGGCTTCTCAATAGAGTATGTACGCCACAACAACGCGTATTAATGCAGCGGACACAAACCCTCCTTACCCCGTTCTCGCCGCGGTTCACAACGCAAAGAGTATGGGTAATCTGTATGCTGAGAGTAGAGAGAATGTTTTCGTTGAGCTCGGACGCTAGAAGAGGCAATACGTGCGGGTTTGAAACCTTCCTTTTTCTCGAATAATATTGGTGTCGTAGTACTACGCTAAGGTTTTTTCGCTGATGTTTGACTTTCTGCAAGCTATGATATATACAATTTACAATGCGATAAAAGAAAATCACGTTTTTTCCTTGATTGGTTGTACGCTACCCTTTAGCTGATTCGCGTCGAGGGTCAAGAAAAAGATGGCGCCGGATAAAAAGTGTCGGACGGGCAATAGTTCGTACCAATATCAGTATGCTTGAACAGCCCTTGTCAGTGCGATAAATAGATCAGTGAGAATATGCCGTAATACTCTTTGGAACTTATATACACCACGCGTATCAGTGTCAGATAGCACATAGATAACCATTTAGGAGAATACAGTAGGAGAATTGAAAAAATCACAAGAGTAAGAAAACCTGTTTTTGTGCTCTGATCCTTTATACCAGTAATCTGGGATAGCCCATGGCGCGTCAACGTATGTATCAGTAACAGCAATTCCTTGCTGTTTCTGTTTTGTTGCTTATAATGACGGTGCGATGATCTCACAGTGATCCTTTGTCTTTGGCTAGCGCAACTTCGCCATCTACATCGAACGCCGCAGCCAAAACCGAGATGGCATTCGGCTGAGTAACTATTAACTGTCCAACTTGACCCACATCGCATTGTTTACCCGTTACCGCTTTCTTGGTACATGTGTAGACGCTTTCTAAAAGAAAAACCTTATGAAGTACTGGTTTTGGCTCCAGCACGCGTTACTACTCTGCATAATCTTATCTCCGTGGTAACTCTTTCCCTATGATCCACCGCCAATTGGTAAAATAAAGAGTTTATTTTTGCGGTAGTACTGAGTTGAAATATGACACTTAATATGCTCAATCGTATCGTAGCCACAAAGGGGTCTACACGAATAAAAACAAAACTTGTTGAGCGTCAAAAGCCGCTTTCAGTGTATGTACATAGTGTAAGATCCATTATGACTGTTACAGTACAGGATAGAAAAACATTGTATTTTCGATTAATGGATGTAGTATGTTATGGTACAATGATATTGCATTTTAATAGTGACGGAGTGAGCTCTTATAATTATCCAGCACACGATCAACCATAATACCACTCAATCCCAAATAATTGGCAGGATCACACAAATGATTAACCTGGTCTTCGGATAGAGCTCCGGTAACCTGTGCATTTTGTTTAAGAACGTGTGCAAGCATCTGATCCTCCTTGATAGCAGCACGACAAGCATCGTAGACGATATCATGTGCAGTCTGTCGACCAAGCTTTGGAGCAAGGCCCATCATCACAGCTTCGGAAACCACCAACCCTTTAGTCATTGCCAGATTCTGCGCCATTCTGTCTGGATGTACCTGAAGTCCACCAAACAAGGTCTTGGCTTGTTTAAGAGCTCCACCAGTGAGCACAAAGGCTTCGGGCAAAACAATCCATTCTTAATCATATAGGATCAAAGTTACAAAAAGAAGCGAAATTTGTGAGCATCAATAATGTAAGTTCATATACGGGTATTGTAATGGCAATGATGATAGAAATTGCCTGCTTACCAATTTCCCAAGGACCAGTAGAACGTTCGTGATCTTCAACCATGGCATCCATTAATGCAGCTGTTTGTTGTCGTACAGTGCCAGCAATTGCATGAATGTAAGCACAGCTGATTGGATTGAACTTATTAGGCATAGTCGAGCTGGATCCACGGTGGGGCATATACGGTTCGGATACTTCACCGACTTCCGTTTGCATCATCAACTGATTTTGTTAGCCCAATATCCAAATCGTGATAAGTAATCTTTACACATAGAAACAAACATAGATCAACGTAGAAACTGAGATACAGTATGCACCTTGACGTCCGTAGCAGCCTTGGATAATGTGCCAGTAAGCATACCGAGAAAAGCGCCTACTTCAGCAATTCTGTCACGCTCAGTATGCCATGCGATTTCAGGCTGTGCGAGTCCGAGTTCTTTGGCAAGTTCTTCTTGACACTTCATGGCTTGGTTCTGGTTTAGCGTTGCTAGTGTACCGGCAGCCCCGCTGAACTCCAAAGTAAGCACGCGCTCGCGTAATTGTGCCAGACGTTGCTTGTGACGTTGTAACGTAGCCAAGAGACGGGCCATTTTGAAGCCAAAAGTGATGGGAACGGCTTGCTGCAAGTTGCTTCTTGCAACCACTATGGTCGTAAGACAGGTAAAAGGGATCATTCATAGCGATTTGATATCGAACATTTAGAACAACACCAACATGAAGAATGGACTGGCTCTTTGCTTTCACTTACTGGGTAGCAGACGATGTGTTTCCGCAAGTCCGGCAACGCTCGCCATGATCGCATCCAAATGTTCTTCGATCAAGTCAAACGAGGCTCGGATAGCAAGCACAGTAGCAGAATCTGTCACATCCTGCGTAGTAGCACCAAAGTGACACCATTCACCCAGGTTGTTGCGGCATAGGAAGACCAGTTGCTGGACGACACCCAATACAGGATAGCCAATGAGTTCGGTTTGTTGCTTGAGCTTGTCGAAATCAATGTTTTCAACATGGCATTGACTGACGATCTCGTCACATGCTTCTTGGGGGATCATCCCGAGCCGTGCTTGTACTTTGGCAAGAGCTGCCTCCCATTCGAGATAGTAGCCGGTACGACCGTGATCAGACCATATCTCTATCTCCATATCGAAGAGGACGATGAACAAGAAAAGAAAATGTATGAGTTGACTTGATTGAGCGGGTTGCAAGAGGTGGTTATTCTTTTCTTTCTCTCTCTCTCTCTCCAAGCACAGTGGCACTGTATATTTGAGAGCGATGGCAAGTCTTCTGGCTTGTAGACATACCCCTCATGGTCGAAGAGCCAAAGATATCCTTGAAGATACACGAGTTGGTGACGCTGGACATACAGATGTTACTGCGGAGAAGAAAAAGTTGTTTGAGAGAAAAAGATGTAGTGTAAAGGAACAATAGAAAATTTCCGTCATTTTACATGGCCAGCTGCTTTGCAACTGTTCACAAGTATGACTTGACTGAGTGCTGAGTGTAAGTTTGTGTGTGTGTGTGTGAGATACACAGGGGCCGTGAAAGGGCCAAGTAAGGGCCAGGGAGTGGTGGTGGGGGGGGGGGCGCATTCTTGTGGGGGGGGGATAAGAATCACAGCCTCACGCTTCAAAATTGTTCCGGTTTTATGTATTTCATGCAAATGGAGAGAGAGAGAGAGAGAGAGAGAGAGACGGCAAATTGACAGGTTCTATTAATATGGTTTGTTTTATTTATATGCTTTTTGTTTTTACTGCTGGAGTGCTCGTCGTTTAAGTATCATTGAGGTATAGAATGCCAGTGCCAAGTAAGATGCCACACGATCCTTGATCATGTACATGATGCCCTGGTTGAAGAAGCCTTTGGTGATCTGTGCGCGCATACCCTGTAGTGTAAGCAAAAGTCGTGTCGTCATAGTTAGAACATCACATAAGCACGTCGTAAGCACTAGCCCCACTAAGCTGCCGGTCATTACCTTGTAGAGACCCGCAGGACCATCACGTTGAATCACATGCTTCATCAATGCAATCATTCCCTCCTTTTTGTCAACGGGCGTACCCTTGCCCTTGCCCTTGGCATCGCTGGTCTCGGCGACCATGTTTGTGCGGATAAAGATGAACGGATAGGTGACCATAGTAGCGACCGTCTTTGCCAATGCCGAGAGCAAAAACACCTCCACCGACCCCAACGACGTCTTTTTGTATGCGCGCAGGTAGAATGCCTTGGCCTTTTCAAAGACAAAGTAGGTAATGGAGGGGTTTGACACGAGCAAGATGGACGCGCGATATCCCGTCCAAAATCCCTTCAAACCACCTCTTTCCTCATAAATGTCCCGCACTGTCTGCTTGAATCCTTTGCATTCCTTGCCAGCCGTTTGGAGACGAGTCGTCACGTTCGATACGGGTGTGGTAAAGAACCGAGAGATGAGCGCTGCCTCGGCACCGAGAAACAGTTCTTGAGCTACATTCAGCTGTGCTTTGTTTCCCAAGTTGGTGTTGAGTTTCTCTTGTACGTTTCGAAGGGCTGTGTAGCAATAAAAGTAGATGAAGCTGGAAAGTACGGTCGCAAGCGTGTCGGCGCCAAGTCCTGCGTAGAGCGCTTTGAATCCTCCTTCTTTGTAGATCGAGGTGATCACTTCTACTATTCCTCGCTTCTTGGTCTTGTTTTCTAATTGTAAACGAGTCGTCGAACTATTCACAAATGAGTTAAACGTTGTTATTATCGTTTCTACCAGTATATTCCAAGTGTGCAAAACCAAGAGACGGGGCAAAGATTATGTATAAGGTGGGTGTGGAGAAGAGAAAAAAAAAGTATTTACATGTCAAGTGGGTAAATGAACAAGTTTGCAATGGTGGAGCCCACAACACCCGAAACAGCATGGCCGACAGGTGGGAGCTTGAATTGCTCGAATGGTATTACATCGGTGGCGGTGGACTTTACTGAGCTTGCCATGGAAGAGGAGGGGGGGGGGGTGTTGTGTGGAGGTGGAAGAGAAGAGAACAAGGAAAGAGGAACAAGGGTTATCGATAGCAAATTCTTTTTTTCATGTGAGCGTGGTCGGGTAAAAAGGTGTTGGAAATGACAAAGCCAAATTATGATTTTCGCTCCAGCTCCAGAAGTCCCCCAGAAGATATTGAAAGCGTGCGTCCCCTTTCCTCCCTAATTAAGCAAATCGCATATTCGCATTTTTTGCTGTGTTGATGATGGATGAGATGCCTTGGTAATAATAATAGGTGATGAGGATGCTAATGATGATGATGGTTGCTGTGGTGGTGGAAACGGAGGTTGTGATAAGGAAGTAGTAATTGATGAAGCGGGGTGGGAAAATGGCATCGAAGATGATAGTATGCTCGGTAACGGTGACAACAACACCGATGAAGACGATGATGCTGCTGCTGCTGCTGATGCTGCTGCTGCTGACGGCTGAGACTGGGGTGTCAATGGAGCTGGCGCTGGCAAAAGGGGCGGTAACGATGACGATGGCTGTGGCGTGTTCCCTTCAGCAGTGGAAGGTGACGGTGATGACGATGACGGCTGTGGCGGTTTCATGCGTAGTTGCCGAGGACTTTTCCTCCGCGATAAGACGGTGGACGAGGTGCCTCTCGCAAATGCACCGTTTTTAAACTTTTCCATATACACTGCATCCACCGTCCAGTAGCCTCCCTTCCCGCGGGAGTTTGTTCCGTCCAGCTCAGCTTTCGGGACCTTTTTGAAGCACTTGTTCAGAGACAAGTTGTGACGAATTGTGTTCTATGACAAGAATTACAAACAATCCTTGTTAGCTTATCGCAAACCCACCGATAACAAAAAAAAACAAGGGTAGTTTGATCCTTTGTACCTGCCAACCCGTATCATTTTCATCGTAGAGCGCAGGATATTTATCCATGATCCATTTGTATATTTCTTGGAGTGTCATTCGTTCCTGGTCTGCCTCCAATATCGCTTGCGCAATCAATGACGAATACGAAAAGGGAGGGCGCCGTCGTCGTCGCGGTGGCTTTATCAGATCCGGCGCCATGGGAACAAATGATTCTGATACGATGTGTCGTTGCAGTTGTTGTCGCTGCGCTTCAGACCGGTACTGTTTCACGGAAGCAACCAAGTGTGGATGTCGCATGACAACTGGAATGCGTGGAGGGTATTCTACTGGTTGTTGAAGCTGGGCAGCACTAATGCTAGTAGGTGGGCTGGCTGTGGTGGCAGTAGTAGCAACTGGTAAGCGAAAAACGTCCATACGTGATTGCTGTTGATGTTGCTGGTAGTGATGCTGCTGCTGCTGCTGCTGCTGCTGTTGTAGTGATGGGTGGTGTTGTTGGCATTTTGTCACTTCTGCTTCTGGGCTGTTACAGTTGCTGTTGCTGCTCACACTGTAGTTGCTGCTACTGCTGCTACTCATGTCAGCAATAGTGGGCGGTTGTGGGACGGGGTTGTTATCGTTGTGGTAAACTGACATTCAAGGAAGAAGAAGTAGAACGAAAGGAGACAATAACATAACGTGTATGCAGCATATGTGGTACTCCCCGAGTCAAAAAAAAATGTGAGTGGGCTTATCTTGTTCTATGTTTCGCTTTTGAAAGAGAGAGAAAGAGAAAAGAGAGTGCTTTGTGTGGCACACTCCCTTTTCGTGCTTATTTTAAACCCCATACAGCATATGTCCTTCATATGTGTGACGCATCACTGTCCCCTTTCTTTACGCTGTATCGCTAATAACTATTTTCTGATACTGTTGACTATGGTTTACTTACAACGAGAAAGAACAAGGACACATCCTTTTTTGACATTGGTAATCGAGATCTTTTTCACGCCCATAACGGGACACGCCACAACCGTCTCCCTTATCAGTTTGCATGAGACGAGAACGCTGCCTGTCTCTTTTTCATGTTGTCAGAATGGAACAGATACCATATAGCCTGCATCCTGCTGTGGCTTCGACCAAGTACTGGCAATAATGAAATATGTTGGTGTTCATATTAGACTGGCTGGTGCTCACTGAGTACCGCTCCTCCGACGTATTTATGGCGTGCTGTTTTTTCTCCTATGTTTTCACACGTCCATCTGCAATGCCCCTGCCCCTCTTTCGACCTCACCGCCTTTCAAACCTGTCATAAATCCCACCCCTTTTTGTACGACAACCACACATAATCCTCTTTATTGGGCTAACTTGGACGCGACTTTGGTTGCTGCGACAAAGCAGAGCATGTGATACGCGATACCAGCTGTTGTATAGGCTTGAGGCATTTCACGATCAGGTTCCATGTAATCTACTTTTCTCCGAATCCACGTTCGAACCATCGGAGGCAAATACTTGTAATGGGGCGAGTCAAACTGCAATCGTCGATGACAGCGGAAGCACGGTTCGGTGAACAAGTTGTGATAACTTGCAATCCAGTGTAATATGCTTGATAACGCCTCTCTTGCTGGGAGCACCCCCATGTCTTGGAACGCCATGTCTGCCAGGACATTCAACTTTTGGAATATGAGAGGCTGTTCATGATGGGGATGTCTCTGTATATGCATAGTTTTATCAGTTTAGTTTTGTTAGAGATGGCACCTTTTGAGAATGTTACATTCGAGATAACGACGAAACAAAGGAGGTAGAAGGATGTTTTCGATTTCTGCTACTCTAATTCACCCCTTACCTCTTCTGTTGCACTATTCATTTCGTATCTATGGAACATGATGGTATCTGATCCGCGGTAGTAATCCACATCGAGGGATGCCGTTAAGGCTTTGTGTACAGTGATCTAGGTACAGACATCAGACATTGTATCATGCATATCCATATATATACTGTTAAAATAGAAAGATGACTTACTGTGAAGTTGCATGACGATCCGGATACTGTCTCATGTTCCGGCTTGTTGAAAGTGACGGATAATTCTACATTGGTAGGTTTTTCATGGGCCAGCCATTCATCGATTTGTGTGGTGATATAGCTGTTCAAGTGCAAATAGATAGTCAGTATACCACAAACTGCCGCTTCAAATACATGACGTTTGTCATCCAAGTGGAGTGTACTTGATTTAGATAGAGCCCCCATACTTTGATGTAGTAGATGCGGTTTTTTGATCCAAGACGACGTTCGAAAGTTGCTTGAAAGCCTGATCCGTATTCTTTTTGATAATCAAGCATGGATCCTTGGGACGGCCCATGTTGTTTTCTGCTTGCCTTCGTTCTTCAGCAGCAGCATTGTTTTCTACAGCACTGTATGCCCCACAAAGGTCAGTTAGAACCATCTCTCCGTTTATACTTGGTCTCTTACTTTTTGATAGTTGGCCAATGATAGGCTTTATTAGCAGCCACTTGTGCATAAGAGAGGCCTCCTAAAAAAGAGAAGCGTTGTTAGGAGTAACAGTTATATCGTCTTGTAAACCTGGGAGGAATCTAGAAAGAAGACTGAATGCGCGAGTACCTTTGAGTCCTTCACTTTCTGCAGCAAGCCGATTCAACCCTCGTTTCACGTGATTCAGTCGATCGCCAAATGCTTGAACATAACTAGGTCCTTTGCTTTCTTGAAGGACAAGAGCCGTGAAATCTTTCAATGCTGATCGTACTTCGGAGATCTGTTGTCTCGAGAGTTAGTAAATTGTGAAGAAGGAAAAAGGTACAGGTGAACAAAAGAGAGTAATTATGAGACTGACAGTAGCTAAGGTTTCATTTATTTTGGTAATGTCTTGTTCAATTTCTCCAAGCGGTCGTGACAAGTCGGTCATGGTGTGTGTGTATGTGTATATATTAGGACGGAGGACAAGGAAAAGAAAAAGTGGGCTTTCCCTCCGCGCTCTGAAATTATGAATTCGATCGAACGCGCTTGATTCTGCATACATTTGTTGCATTACCCGCCAAGAGAGAAGAAAAATGCATAATGTAATTAGTGATTGAATGATAGTAAGCAATGACTATTATTGGACGCAAATGATAGAAATACAGACACAGAGAGAGAAAATGCTATGATATATGTACAGAGATAAAAATGGAGAAGCAAGAGAGGATGTCTTTTTTTTCTTTGGGATCATATACCCTTATCTTTTCAGGGTGCTGATTCATCTTTGATCCGTCCGTCACCTTCAGACGTCGTGGGCCACGTTTCTCTAATTACTTTCTACATGCGTTAGTGCATATGTATATATATATATATATGTAAGCAAGGTATAGATATAGCGTGACCTAGTGTTGTAAATCAGGAAACATGCTTCAAATGTTCCAAGCATGATTGAAGATCAAAGGACTAGGTAGAAACGTGCTGTAATGATGTCACCGTAAACTGCAAAGAGAAAGCACATTGGAATTCGTTCAAGTTAGGTGATAATAGTTTGTGCTGTCCGCTCAAGCAGCTTCTTTGATGGGGAGTAGGTCTTTTTATGCTGTAAACTTTTCGCACAAGCTAGTGAACCTCTCCTGCGTAGTATGGAATAAGTGGGCTACAGAACTGTCATTGCCATCGTTGCTAATACTACTCATACCGTCGTCGGTCGTCCGCTTCTTTCCTGCTGCCTTTCTTTTATACCTTCAAGTGTGTCAGGAACTCGTCGATATGGTCTCCAGACAGATAATCCATAGATTCTTCTACGTTCGACTCAATGATGATCTGATTATTGGTGATTTGATACGAACACACCGTTCGGATCCTTGCAGGCATCCTTGTTTGTTCCAACATTGATGACAATAAATTGCCTAATTATAACAATGTACGTCTAGATCTTTCAGTGAGGCAAAGCAGTGAGATGATGCCGTATCAACATAATCAGATAGTGGTTGAGCATTTACCGAATAGAAAACAATAAAAGTAACGTAAAGCATGTTATGATCGTGGTACTGCCGTCCAGACATTATATGTAAAAGTAAACGCTGGTCTATGGACGTCAACTCAATCCGCCATTGTTCTTCGCTTCAGCACGCGGCTGTGGTTTCTTTTTTTTCAACGAACGACGCCTTCCATGCAATACCTTTTTCATTCAGCGTGTTATACACAGCTCCAATTCTCTGTATGGTCTATGTAGTCAAAAAGGATGGATGCAATGTTACGAGTCAAATAAAGTTGCTTTGTGCAATATATGTGATCCATTCTATAAGAAAAAGTGTCGATAAAAGGTTGTTATTGCGTAGTTATTATATATGATGCACAGAAAGATATGAGAAAATGTTTATACAATGATCGGTAGAGAACAGCTAGCTTAAATAATTGGTGAAAATATTATTTTGTACAGTTTTCTTTTATGCCATGTCCACATCCTCGACCTGATCATACAAAAAGAACCATATCAGTTGAGCATACTCAAGCAATCGGCGTACTCTTCTAACGTATATCAGAACTTAACATACCGCTATACGATGTTCACCAAAGTTAATGTTTACTTGAGGTAAAGACTTTTCATTGACAGGCTTGATGATCTCCAAGGGCACCTCACTAGCAAGGATCTGAGAAGCAGGCGTTTGTTCTGGTATGCAGTATTGTGAATGGACATAGGGGAGAGCCATGGGCAATGTGGTGCGGATCAATCCCTTGGGTGTCACCAAGACTGTAAGTTTAAACTGTGCTACAAGATCCGTCTTTAGTGAAGAGCGCATGGGTGTGTAGGGAGTGATAAGTTCGTGCTGCATAAGCGATGTTAGACCGAGACGAGCATGGTTGGTAGACAGCGATCTAATACAGCAATATTATGTGAAGAGGAGAGAGGACAACGTTAAAAAAGAGTTCTTGAGCACAACACATCTCTCAGTGCTTACAAGGGTGGACTTACCGAGAAGCAAAGGGGAAAACGGTGTATTTGCTGTTGATTTCATTGTAAGCGGTTCTTGCAGCCTTCATCTTGAGCTGGTATGACTTGTTGACATCACGCTGGAACACGCAAGGCTTGTGCTCGGCAGGCTTGACCTTACCGTCACCTGTAGTCATGACAATGTTGAGTTGGTAAACTTGGTTGGCCTCAATTTCGAAATCGAATCGCTCCAAATCCTCGACAAACAACTCGTTAGCAAATCGGTTTTCGATATCCTTGCCGCCACGCAAGACGAAGCGTTTCATTGGGGAAGAATAGGTGCCTTCGACAGGCTGACAACGGTAGTAAAGACCAATTTCAGTAATGGCACGTGTGATTTCGGATGCCTTGACGCCAGGTTTCAACAAGCGAAGTGCAGCCTCTTGAGCACAGTATGCGGCACAAATGACATCGGCGGCACGGTTCTGGATGGGTTGCTCAGGATTAGCATTGACAACAACAGTATGTGCGGCGGTAGAGATGTATCCGTTAATGTGAGCACCCAATTCACTAGACGTTTAGAAAGTAATGGCGAATGGTAAGCATTTGGTCATGTACTTTTCCCCTTTGTCTCCTCCTTGGCGAATAAAAAGAACTTACACTTTAACCACATCGCCAGGCTGCAAGCTATAATCGGTATCGGCCATAGGAGACATGTATTGCACATAGTTGTTGACAGAGACACAAGTAGGGAATGCAATGCCTCGTTCCATTGATTTGTACATACCGTCGGCCTAAAAATCAAAAAGACCAAATCAGCACTTCTAGATTTCCATATCAAGCGTTTCAGGCATAAAATAAATAAAATATAAAAAAACTTACATAGGCAGTAATAAGATCATCACCAAACTGACAAAGATCGCAAACCGAAATTCCAACCGCAACCTTATCAAGAACCTGAGGCAATACAGCTGACAGAAATATTAAACAGCGTTAGCTCGAATGAAAACGTCTTTTTTTTTCTCCTTAAGCAGATCAACCTGTTCACACACAAAAAGAATAGATCTTTTACCATTGACGATATTGGCCGAAAGCTTGTACTTTTCAATGACGTCTGTATCCGTCAAGGCATTGTCCGCCGCAAATTTGGACGGCGTGTAATTGGTCATTGCTACCTCCATTGCCGACATATTTATATATGGTTTAAAGTTCTGGTTCCTTGAAAAAAAGAAGTGTCAAGCTGCACTTTGAATAATTTCTCGGGCTGGAACCAGACAACAAGCCACCGAGTTCATGCGCAATGGGGAACTCCGCTTGCTGGATATTGACCGATTTGGGGTCGGGCATCATCTCGCATTAAGTCGCACACCCCATCATCGGCGGATTTTTCCCTTACCACCGTCGAGCCAATGACTTGACTAGAAAGACCCTTGGACCTTCATGTCAATTGTTTCTCTACTTTTTTTTTCTCTCTCTTATTTTCTTTGATTTTCTTTCTCACTCATACAACGATAGACCATGTCATCCACACCAGAAAACGAAAGAAAGGGGCTGGTACATCAACCGATTGCTGGAGTGGTGCAACCACAGCATAATCAGCCATTACGGCCCTCAACAGCTTCGTCTCCTACGTCTCTTTCAACGTCGCATGGTGCTGCACAGCCACCAACACGTACAGAACCATCTTCATCACAGCCACAGCAGCAGCCCACGACAATAACACCAGTGCAACAGCCGTTGCCGTCGCAAGAACAGCAACCTGGTGTCGCCCCTCCACAGCCAGCACACATGCATCAACAGCAGCCTCCTCCTCCCCAGTCTGTAGCCCAGCAGCAACATCACTCACCGGTTTCCCAACAACAGCAGCAGCACCAGCAGCATCTCGCAATGGCAACACCACCGCCTCCACGATCTGTGTCCAACCTGTCGCCAACAGCAGAGACCGAACAACCACCAGCATCACCAAAAACTCAGCAACAGCAAATGAAAGAAAAGCTGCGAGAACGTTACCGCCTACAACCCGATTCGAATCAAGCACCCTACTCACCACGCCAAGAGCATGTGCAACAATATCAAGACGTCGCAGCCGAGCACCTTGTCGAAAACCCTGTAGGCGATCCTGAAATGGCCAAATGGAAGAGTTCGTTGTGGCGACGCGCTGGTCAAGTGCAGGCAGCATTGGGTGACTTGTCTGGTATCGAGTCCTGGCAGTCGCAGGGCCGAACGACAGAAGCTTATGCTGATCAGGCATACAATGAGGCCGAGTCAAGACAGCGGCTTGGTGAAGCGAGCTGGATCAATGGCGAGTACAACGTTTTGATGGGCAGACTGACGAATGCCGTTGGCTATGTGGCCGGTGATCCAGAAATGCAGGCAAAAGCACAGTTGCGAGCAAGGGAAGGACAGGAGGAAATCGAAAAGTTGAAGCGCTAGTAGATTGCACAACAGCATAAGCCATAACGCTGTAAGCACAAACACACATCATCATAGCATAATATAACGGTAGTATTAATATGTATCTAACGTGTATTGCTACACCATAATCATTATTAAAGCAATCATTCTCTATGGAATGACGGTTCGGTAAGCAACGATCTTCGTTCTATTATCTCTGCAATTTGGGATTTCTCAGACATGCTTGTGCATAAAGTTACTGCTAATTAGTCGAGATAGCAAAAAAAACGGGTATTCTTTATAAATGTGTCACGCAAATCATGCTTCTTGAGGGATGGCAATGAAAGTAGCATATTCACGTGGCCCACTTCGTGTTGTTGACGTAGCGCCCGCTAATTTAGTGGGGTTTTGTAATGTTTGATGTACCAAATATTGGTGCACCTTTCCCTTTGTATTCTTATTTGACTGCTGGTTGCTGCCGTTGTTGTTGTTGCTGCTGCCTTTTTTATCCTTGTTGTGGGTATGACCATTTTCATCGTTGTTGTTGTTGTTCTTCTTGGCTGCAGATGATGACCCTGCCGTGATAGCCGCTGCCCCTCCAAGCCCTGTGCCTCCATAATTTCCTCCAGCAGACCTTTCTTCTCGTAGCTCGTCACGTCGACGGATGAAGAGATATTCTTCCAGAATAAGTGCATTCCTCCAGTTCGCTTTGTAGAGCTATTCGTCATCCAGAAGTATATGTGTGTCAATATATATTGATTCTTGACACACATCAAAAGGAATGAGGGGGAAACACGAGCAAAAAAGAAATATAGCAAAATCTTACAATGTCCAAAATATCACCTGCCACCGGCGTCAATCCAAGTCTAGAAGGGTGAACAACCTCGCCCTTATTAGCATATACTTCCCTTACTGTTTTTTTTACACTAATAAACCCCCTCAAACAAATAGGTTTAGGCTTACGCAAAATCAATGAATACGTTCATGAGCATCTTGAAAATGATATAGTTTGGAAGATTGGCTCGCGCGGCCACTCGCACCAGGTTCAGCGCCAAAAATAGGGTAATGACATCGCCAACAACCGGAATAAGTCCTATCGAATATTCAGTGGATATAGACCTAGGGGTGAGGGGGGTGGTTGACAGTAGCATGAGCTCAAGGCCCAATCAATGTGCGCCAAGAGTAACGATGGTGCTTACCGATAATACCATCGAGACCCACAGTAAAGCAGCAACACTGAAATCCGCGGTCAAGGTACCATGCACGCGATTTGACTTTACGCAGAACTTGACGGTCGTGTGCGCTTAGGATGATATCGGCCTGGGGCCGCTTACGCCACCAGTGCTTTTTGCTTGTTGCCGACACGGCTTCGATGGCTGCTTGTATCTCAACATCTCTTTCCACGATGGATGGTTTGCTCTGTATGTGGTCTGCTGCTTTACCAAGCGCGAGCTTGGCTACATAGTTACTCATGTTGTTTGAATACTGTGCGTGCGTGCGTGCGTGTGTGTGTGCAAGCAAGGATAAGGGGTATATGGAATAAAGAAATAAAGAAAGACGCAGAGTGTCAGGGAAACAAAGAAGAAAGAGAAAAGGGATATTTTAACACTTGCAAGGGAAAGAAAGAAAAACGGGCCATCACACACTGCCGCTGCTACTGTCATGCATCGGAGTTGCTTCGCCCTCTTGGTTTTTTATCTATCACTGTTTTGGCTTTCTTGTTGGATGATGTCGTTGCTGTTACTGGCACCTCTTCATCCCAATCCTTAAAGAAGTCCGTTATCTTGGACACTGGCCGCTTATTGCTTTTGTCCCTATAGCCCTCAGGCTCGGCTATCTTGGTGTATGTCCCTCCACATGTCATCTGATGCTCGTGGAACCATACATCTGCTGGTTGGGGCGGTCTAAAACATCATTGGTTTATATGTATTATGCATACCGTTTTCTCTCTTGCGCCATACTGCAAGAAGCATCCTTTTTCCTACCTATTCATCGATCGTTTCACTATACCAAAGAACGGCGGTTTCTCTAGACAAGGTCCCTAGTAGATTTAGTAATACAGTTAGTGCCATGGTGATGAAACTTCCATATACTACTACCGATTGTATACAGTATTGTGACAAAGAAAAGAAAAACCCTTACATCGCACTTCCAGACGTGGCGTCGATAATGATCTACTTCGTCACGGAAACTTTTGAGGTATGACAGATCGGCGGGAGGTGGATAATCAGCCCAACCAGCAGCAAAGAATTCTTTTTGTTTATAGTGACACAACTTACTTGTGGTATACCGTAATATTAGTTCCTGCTGTCTTATTGATTCGATCTGCCTCTCGCAGAAATTCGGGGCCATGTCCGTCTATTGAATAGCACTTGCTAAGTTATTTTTTATACTGGGAAAGTGGCTAAAGTCCATGAAGATGCTGGGAAGGGTCTGGCCCACTCTAACAACATACCATGATCATCATTCCTCATCTGAATAAACAATAGTGCGTGGATCATCTCGTGCTATCGCAGAAATCAACCTGTCAATCTCTCGTCTCAAGTGAGCACTACTGCCGCATCTGCAACTTACCAACAACGTGTTGACCATATCTTCACGAGGTCGATACTTTAACAATGGCTCCGATAGCTTAATGACAACGTATCCTCCAGATTTGTATTCGCATATACCCGCACTTTGTAAATAGCGTGAGAAATCAAGGCTGCAAATACAAAGAAGATTGAGGAGGTGCATAGTATCTTACCACAGCGTCATTCGCGTGGACCACTTGATCTATACCACATTTGAGTTCTTTATCTTCTCACCCAACCAACAAACCCATTATTCCATTAGAAAAAAAAGGCTCACCTCTACCGAAGCGAGTTGACCCTTGAAGAACTGATGATCAAAAGCAAGGAATAATGCATGAAGATCTGGGTTGGGATCAAGGAGCTCATGAACTGGATCAGGTGAAGCATCTTGAATAATAATGGCAGACGAAGAAGAACTGCCAACGTCTTGTACTTGTCGTTTCTCTTGTTCCTTCTGCTGCTGCCGCTGTTCTTCCTCTTCTTGCTCTTGCAATCGTTTGGCGAGTGCCAAATCTGCTTCTAAATCGACGCAGATATTCGGCAGAGGAGATCGGCTCGCTAAATCTTCTTGTTCCTGCAAGTACCGAGCAAGGGCTAGATCGGCGTCATGATCTTGTTGCTGTTGTCGACGAAGCTGTTCTTTTTCGTGCAAAAGCAAATCGAGTGCGTCGCCTTCATCAGTGGAGGAACCAGACGATGATTGACTCATTGAGTGCTGACTGAAAGGTAAAGCCAAAACCAATAATACCGGTAACTTTAACAAAAACGAGGTTTCAGAATGGGAATTTTATTTTATATACATTTTTTTGTTTCATTTTCTTTCTTTCTTTCTTTCTCTCTTTGATGGCCCAGTGTCCGTGCGTTGTACACATGCCTCCCCACTAATAACGGAACAAATTACGAGTAATAATCAGGCTTTTTGACATTAACACCGTATTCTGCCAAAGCTTGTGATAGATCTTCCATAGTAAGCACTGCTTTGCGATCCTATAAAATCATAATAACAACCCCACATTTTATATCAGCAAACCCTTGCTAATCCAACTACTACTACTACTACTACTACTACTACCACTGTCCAAATGCTGGGTACTTACTTTGCCAGTTTTACGATTTCCTGATTGTCGCACTTTACAATATTGGAATGCATCCGTAGCAATATCCGCCACGAACTTTTGTGCTGCCAACGCCAACAATCGTTTTCTATGGATTTGGTATGAACGAGAGTCAGTATTGAGGAAACAAACCCTCACTGATGTAAACTAGATATACAATGAGTACTCACATTCGCACATCGTCGCAATCGAAACCTGTTCGGCTCAGATAATAGTCTGTAACAGCATCTGGTATCTAATCATCCACACGCAGAAAAAACGAGAATATAAATAAGCCAACCGTCCATTACCCATATGTAACAGCAAATACTGACAAACAATCATTAAACTGATCGAATGGTGGCGATTGCTTACAATAGGTGTGTAGCTATCCATCATGGCCAAGAACTCGGCCAGTGTTTTTTCGCGTTTGGTTAAATCGGTTTCCGTTGATTGAGGAGGAGGTGGTCCTGTTGCAGTTGCTACACCTGGAGCTTCCGGTGTCGCTGACGCTGATCCTGATGCTAAAGCTGGTGTTGCTTTTGTTGAGACTGGTTGTGTGGGCGCTGTTACTGCTGCTGAAGAAGACGATGCAGGCGAAGACGATGCTGCAGCAACAGCAGCGGCAGCTGCGCTTTTTGCGACGGCCATTGCTGGTGACACTCCTCCCTCTTGGTTTGCAAGACCTGGTGTCGATGGTGGCGGCAGGGATGTTACTTGATTGGGATTTTGAAACTCTGTTGATCCGCTTGGTGTCATTTGTAATTGTTGCTGTTGTTCAGGTGTAGTTGCTGCATTTACGTCAAGGTCCATGGGTGTCAATGAATTCGTAGCAGGTGAATCAGCACGGGGTGTTTGATTGTTATTACTATTGTCTGCCATGATATCGCTTTTCTTTTTTCTATATAAGGTGTAAAGTGTGCGTGTGTAGAGAGGAGTGGAACAGAGAGGGAGACAAGGAGAGAACCAGCTGGCTCGTCTTCGTATTGCAAGTCACCGCCGGTCGAGCGCAAAATTATATGGCATTTCCGCTTGTCTAGCATTTTTTTCTCCACATAAGCGAATTCAATTCTTCCTACCTTATGCCTTTATATGCAACGCCTTCAAGAAAAGATGATAGCGTACTTTCTCAAACAAGTAAAAAGTATAGTCTCAATTCATCAGTGCATGTTGTAGAGGAACCTTGCAGAAGAGCAACCTACAGTATCATGTGATTGATATGAAAATTGGTTAGTGAAGCAGGACTTCCATAATAGCAACTTTTGTTTTCTCATTTTAAAAGAAGCTGTCATTTCTAACTTTGTTATTGGTACTGATCTACCTTTTGGAAGTAGAATACTGCATCGTGCTCCTTATCTGAGGATCTGTT
Organism: Zychaea mexicana; assembly: GCF_025766255.1. NCBI lineage: Eukaryota > Fungi > Mucoromycota > Mucoromycetes > Mucorales > Lichtheimiaceae > Zychaea > Zychaea mexicana. Next base: position 114,662 of record NW_026516779.1, read on the forward strand.
TTTGTTCTAGAATTTTTGGAGCACTTGCTTAAGCAAAGCTCGACAATCAACTAGATTGCCTAGGTATCTAGTGCTCTTTCTCAAGTTGAAACACAAAAGCAGAAGTATACAATCTGATTTCGCATATCGAAGCAATAGCGCCAGTCACTTTTCATTTCTCCACGACGATGACGGTTTTTCGGAATAAGTTTGCTGTTTAATCATCTTGTCAGATGATGTTCAGTTTTGAATACTCTATTGAGTTATACATACACTTGAACAAGTGGGCAGAGCCTTTCGCTAGATGACGATGGCTCCATGATGGTATAATAAACATACAACGAGGACATATATAAATTAATTTATAAATCTTCATCAGGAATATGTTTGTATCATCATTCAAGCTTTAAAGGATATATAATACTGTTGTTGATGATACGTATGTATTACTGCTATTTTCTTAAGTAAAGCCATGAATAATCGCTATTATCATATTGATGTTAGCTTTGCAGCTTTTTACACATCAAATATACTTGTTTTTCACATATATATTTGTAGGATGTAGCAAAATTGATGTAAATCAAATCTGATCAGAACAGCAAGCAAAAATAAAGACTGTAAAGTCATCTCATCTCCCTTACTGCTTGCAGCCGCTTTTTTTTCTTTTCTGAAATAATGGCTACATATGATAAGAGTTAAAACTATGTACCTAGGAGCGTCATCTCTATAATAATGGATATCATATTGACTCTTAATCGTTTATCATCATACACGAAATTATGGTGCGTCAGTGCTTATCATGTAGCTCAAAAAGCCGTAGTATAATATATAAAATCTTCCCTGCTTGAATAAAAGATGAAGAGGCACTCGTACCGAAGAAAGCGAGTATTATTCTTTCAGCAGAATCGTTAGTACCACAAAAATCAATGTTTCCGTCATGATCTGGTAAAGTAGTAAGTAGTAAGCGAGTTGATATTTTCACAAAATGTTTGCCGAATAATAAAAATGGTTCACTTAAAGTCAAGCGCGTAGTCCTTGTTGAACAGGACTGTTGCTTGGTTCAATTAAAACAAGCTTAGTACGATCCATCTTATGATCTGATGAGGAAGTAACACTCCATGTACCATGTTGTTATAGTGCCGTTTATATGCCATGGTTGAACCCCGTGTTAGCTAGCCTTAGCATTCGATTAAAGTGTCTTACCCAGTTTGTCAGCAAAGGAAAAAAATCATCTTCTTGCTCTACATGGTCACTGTTATTCATTGCTCAGAATATAGTTATCATGGAACTACATCCTTCCCCTGACGTCTGAACCGTCAACCCTCTCGTTTATTGTTTGTAAGGCAGATAAGTACGGACAAAACATACATAATCACAGATTACTGTCTAGAGCTTGTAAGAGCTTAACAGGATATTGGAAGGTCGTTTTAAATAATCTGAGATTTGAATGATAAACTCACTTGGTTTAAAATGCATGAGGTGATGAATTGCGCTTTTTCACTCATATCATAAACATTTTATATAGTTTTGTTAGCAGCACTGTAGCTATGATGGCAGTCCAAAAGATGCAACGGTGAATATGCATTATTTGATGACATATACGACTATACATTTTCTTTATGAATATTTGCATGAGTGATTTCTTACGGACCTTTTTGACGAAGAAACCAACCTGACTGTTCTAGATTGAGCATTGGCTCCAATTTTCGGGATACAACCAACATGTATAGGCGTTGGTGATATAGAAAGCCTTATCAGCAGCCTAGCCAGGAAAGCGCGACAAGGTGTTTTTGTGCATGGGACTCGGCTTCCTTCGTGTTGAAAAGCCATAATATTTTTTGTGAGTACCTGAAGAATCTGGAAGGACAGAGTATGTTTACAATGCTTGCGAAGCCAGTCTCAAGCTTCTTGGAGACAAGACTACTTGCATTACATACATTCGCGCTGATCGGCAAACGTACGTTATAACTACTAATAGAGAAAATGCTTTGAAAAATAGGAATGGTAGCAATACTACGCCGTTCAAAAGGACTTGTAATCTTTGCTGTACACGTGATTTCAAAAAGATCCATCGAGAATACTGTCAAGGCTATGGTAGAGCCGGTGATAGAAGGCAAAGTTCGCTATCAAGGTCTTTCTGGATGCGATATCGAAACGCTCCGCCGTGCGCACAAGATTCATCCAATCACAGCATATCAAATGAAAGATTCCACATGGGGTTTGGATATTGAAACGAACGGGATCCTTAAGACCACAAGAGAGCTGGGTATAACGAATATCGCCTAGTGAATACTGCCAGTGTATACTATAATACATTGTTCCCGCCAAATGATTTTTTTCCGTTCCAAGTTTTTATTTCATCATTTGACAAGCTCTCCTTCAAGTCATGGTTTCCTGACTAGCGTCATCAAAATTCACCAGCAGATCTCGCAAAAAACGATATTTGTTTTAACCCGCTTCTCGCCCGATGATCAACGAAATCGAAGCACCCACAACCAAGAAGGGGGTTCACCATCAGAGTTGGATTCTGCCTAATTTTAGCTCACCGAAAAGATTTTTTTTTGTAACCCCAGATGCCAAGCGCGCCCGATAGATCGAGCAGAATGTCAAAAGTGACTATATTACTTTGTCGAACGAAGAATTGGCAGAAATGCGCAAGATCGTTGATTGTGCTACTGTAAGCGGTGGTTGCTACTTACTGATGAGTTTCACAACGGCTTGATCATCACTGTTTGATCCTGCTTTCGCATAGTAACAAGTATCAGAAGCTGCAGCAGCAGTCGTAATAGTAGTTAAAGCAGTCTTATATCGAACTGGTGACATAGTAGCTGCTATTTTCTCTGTTTGTTGCACAGACTATTAAATGTGATCTATTAGTCTTATTCGTTCGGCTATCAATCATGTTTTTTCTTGATAGCAAATTTAGCTTTGCATAAATATGGCAGCCCGGTTTTATCTATAGGTATTGGCGTGTGAAAAAAAGAATTTAAAATGGGGAAAGCTGATATCTCGTGTACGCAATGTCATGTATGGCAAAAAAAAAGTTTTTCTTCCCTTTGCGAGGCAAAGATGGGTGCGTTCACTATCATAGCTAAGAAAGCAAGCGACCTTACTAAGCTCAGATAATTGTAAAGAGTATGGACATCAAGGATATGATATATAGTTTGCATGTAAAATGATTATTTTTAACATTGAATTTTATTCTCTGTCTGTTGGCACATATTAATGATCGATCCATCATAAACTTAACGGTCCACACCGTCGTCAAATGTTCTTGCTTTGACGTCATACAGTATATCATGAGTTTGACAGTATGGTGTAGCCTCGACTACACGGTCTTTCTATTTTCTAACTGTGAGATTGGCTCATTTACAAGCTTTTACCGTGGATGTATGTAAGTGGAAAGCCAGCATTTTGTTACAAACATGTTTGCTGTAGTACCAGACAAATAAATGGTCCTTTTGTGTAAGGAGGAGTTTATACATCTTTTCAATTCGTGTCAATAGCTAGTCCCCGGATCCATTCGGCATATAGCGCATTTTCCTCTGTGTGTATGTGTACTATCCCAGTTTCTGCATGCTCGAAGTATAATAAACAACACACGGTAATAATCTGCGTACGGTAATAAAAGTGCAAGTTCTTCATATTAATTTTTATATGGGCATATTAGTACATACAGTAGACTGTAAAATAAAACAATTTGTTATGAAGTAACTGGAAAGGGAGAGAGCGAGACAAAGAAACATATATACAGATTGGAAGAAACTAAGGTGACATATAAACGAGGTAAAGATACTAGTGAAAAAAACAGCGGAGACAAATGTACAGTTTGGATATAAAAGAAAAAAACGAGGGAGTATACTATGTGTGCGTAAGGGGGTGATGAAGGAAAACTATGACGTTGAGCAAGAGGAGGAGATGGTAGGGGAGTTCACTGAGGTATTTGATGAGATCGAAACGATGGACCAGTGACTAGTATCACCGTTTGGCAATACATCACAAGCAAGACCTCGTCCGGTTGTATAGACGGTGCCGTCATGACGCTTTAGAACCAGTGCTAGCTCCACATAACGCGAGCCGTCTTCACGAGAAACGAGCAGATCGTGGTTGGCAACTAGCAAGTCTTGTGTCGGGGGCAGATCGATGGAGAGATGCATCCCAGACGCATCTTCCTGCTGGACATTGACCTGAAGCGGACCTTGCGAACCAAGACAGAATTCAAACAGACGGCCAACAGTTGCCTGCACTAGATGCTGACCGACCAGATCCAAACAATGTGTAGCTGTGCGGTATTCGGCGGAAGTCAGCATGGGAAGAGGCATGATGCGTCGTGGCGGAGACGGTGGAGGCGAAGGCTGAGGTACCATCGTCATGCGCGGCGGACTTCTTGGCACCGCCATCAATGATTGTTGTTGCTGTTGTTCGGGTTCACTATAATATGACGCAGATGGGCTGCTTTGCTGCTGCTGCTGTTGCTGTTGTTGGATGATGGACGCTGGTTCGTAGAATGTATATTCAAATTTGGCGATTCCGACAATGGTCCAGCACAGATAGTCGTCGACGCGTTCGCTGGGGTCTTGGCCAGGTTTGTCAATGACCATTTTGGAAGGTGAAAAAACAAGCCAGGTGGCTGCTAATGTGTTGCACATGGCGTCTTGTTCGTCCACAGTTGGCGGAGACAAGGATGAGGAAGAAGCCGACGACGACGACGATGCTGAAGAAGGTTGCATGATTTTGCCGCTGGCACTAAGGTAGACAGGAGGACCTGTCTCGGATACCAACTGCAGCGCAATTTTCTGCATCTGGCTCACGGGCCCACAAGCACTCGGGGCGATGCGGCCCTTGTCGACCTTGCGGATGATCATGGGAGGCGATGTGGTGCCGGACTGGGCGTCCTTGAGCACGATTTCACAGCCATATGTCACAGCCACATTACCGCTGTTGCTGCTGTGATTGTAGGTGGTTTGCTGATGCTGATGAGGGTGGCTATGTTGTTGCTGTTGTCCTGGGCTCATCGTTTCGTCGACATAATCCTTCGTGGGCTGACGTATAACCAGGACGTCAAAGGGTGTCCATGTGGAGTTCTTTGCGCACAGCTGACCATTCTCAGTTGTCATATACTTGGTGCGGACAGTTTGTGAGTTGATGCGGTTGAACAGCGAGACGGGGGAGTTGGCAGTGATGCAGCTGGAGACATTGCGAGCTTTCGACGTCTTTTTGGATGGCTTCGAGATGATTGAGATGGGGTTGGAGAAGAAGGTGACATAGGGTTGCGATGGTGACGATGGAGAAGAGACACTGGTGGTACTGCTACTGCTACTACTACTACTGCTACTACTACTGCTGCTACTACTACTGCTGCTGCTGCTGCTGCTGCTGCTGCTGGCGTTGGTATTGTTGTTCGGGCTCAAGCTAACTCGGAGATAAAACTGCTTTGCTTTGGCTGTGCCAGTGACATGAAGGTATTTGAAACTACCGCGGCTTTCGTTGTCAAGCAGGATCTTTTGTTCCAGGAATCGGTCGCCGTTCTCGCACACGACCGCCATTGAGACGAGCGGATGGCTGTCGTTGTTGTCGATAGACACGATAGGCGGCGGACACAGGAAGCGCTTTTCAGAGCCATAGGACTTTTGCGCAACAGCTGCATGCAGACAGGTCATGGTTGTCGTACGTGGAGCGGGTGAAGAAGGCGGTGAGCGACGTCGTGTTTTGGAAGCACGCTCCCCATCGTTGTCGTCAGGCCACCGTCGCTTCTCGCTGTCGTAGTCGTTTGAGTCCAGTAATGATTCGATGGACATGCGTTGCTGCTGAGGAGAATGGCTGTGGTTGTTTTTGTGGTTGCGTTGTTGCGTTGGATCGGGCAGGTGTATGCGGTGAGCGCAGTCAACGACGCTCAAGAGCGAGTCCATGGGCGACATGCCGATGAATTGTATCTTTTTGCTAGAGCCGAAGACTTGCTCAGATATTAGGTGAGAGTGCTCCATGACGGTTGCGGTTGCGGTTGCGGTTGCTGAGTTGGGTTGGGATGAGTGGGGGGGTTTGGTGGAGTGGATGGAATTGTGGAGGGTGGGAAAGAGGGAAAAGAAGGGGAAGAAGTAAGGGGTGTTGTGGTGTTCAACACAGCCTAAATTTTTATGTTATTTATTGGTTGCTGATAAGATCCATCATCTTATCACGTGTGGGTGGGTGGGGGGAGGGGAGGTGCACATCCACCCACACTTTCCCAGGACACTTTCCCAGGAGGGTGGACTTGGTCATTGCACAACAAACCTTTTTGATTGCTCTCCTTGGTGTTTTTGCTTCTTGCACTCGTCTCCCTTCTTCGCTGCTTGCGTTGACCACCGCAGCTGCTGTCCTCCATGGGCTGCTTCTCTTCTCTAGACACCCGCTCCGCCAGCAGACGCTGCACTCACCGGCTGTGCTGCACCCAGCAAGAGCAGCAAGAACGATCGGCTATTGTATTGTTATTATTAAAAAAAGCGTATATTTTCGATCGTTCCGATGCAACGATATTTCAAGATGATCTTTCAGCCGGCATTGGCCAAAGATGGAAAGGAGATAACAGGCTGCGAGATAAGCCCTGACACGCTGATTGGCCAGACCGACTCCGTCGACCCCTCAACCATCCGTGGGAATTTCTGAGCAAAAACTATGATACCCACATCAGGGTTGCGATGACTCTATTGCCTCTCGTCCAATCAGATTTTCACCGAAGGCTGTTGGCCGGCTGGATCCGGCCAGCCAACCGTAAAGGAAACACAAGCAGCGCATCCCAAAAACCAGCTGACAGAACCGCGGCTTTCATTAGCCAAACATGTCCACCTGAGCAAATTTCTTTCATCATTACGTAACTCAAGTTGACAGCTTTTTTGTTTTGTTTGTCCTACCTAATTTACAACACACACCCTCCCCACGCTTTGCAGATACAGTTATAACTCTTTTGGGTGAACTACTTGTATTTTTCTACTATAACAGCGGCTTAGATCCCTTGGATTCAAGCTCATCACTGATCTCTTTGAACAGGTCCATGTCAGAAAGCCACGACGAACCATCGTCGTAGAACCCAGCAAATGGCATCCTCCGCTGCTCCTCAATCGCGTTGATGTAAGCATTGTACTTTTGGATTTGCTGGTCGAGAAATCCTTTTCGGGCAGTCCAATTAGCGTGCACCTGAGCCCACTTGGTGGTACCTACGGCCACCTGTGGTGGAATATACAAATGATGCGCCACCGTTCAGTTTCACACGGGTCTATAGCGTCGTCGTATACGGTAATTTATATGCACTATCCGTGTGTATATATGCTGCCAGGCAGTATAACACAAGGCTCCATCGCGTCTATAATTGGGGTGGGGGGGGGGTACTAAAGCTAAACCCTTACTTGATCTATCGGGTCAAACAGCGCGACATGCTGCTCACGTTCCGTCCGCAGGGCGTTCAAGTACTGGTGCAGCGTGTCGTAGTGCTCGTCCACATTACATGTACCCATGGCATGGCTGCTGCTGTCATTGAGCAGCGGAGAAAACCAGTCTTGAATCTCGACCTGGTCAAGACACACATGTCCGTTCAGTATGGCCGGCTCCCATCCAAAGTAGATCGAGTTCCCCACCCCACTCGGCAGAGGCACCTTGGTCTCTCTGGCTGCCCAGTAGTTGCACTGCCGCACCCATGTTTGCACCTGGTTTTTTGAGTCGCAGTTGAACATGTAGGCGTGACCATCGGGCAGCTGCAACAGAAACCCAAAGGGTGACGGACCATTCTGATGCCAGCTTGGTGCATGTGGAATGGCAAAGGCGTGGAAAAGGTCGTGACATGACGTTTTCTAATCGGGTAAAAAGGGGAAAATGGAATGATTTTATTATTAATAAAGGCGAGCTCCCTGTCTGTTGGGTTTCACATGATAAATTACTGTTCCTAGTCGTGCGCCAAAGTGCTGGTCTATTTGCAGGAACCCCGGGCCCAGTGAGATCCAGCACTCGCGATATCTCTCGTGATGATGATGATGATGATGGTGGTGGTGGTGGTTGCTTCGTTTGGTGATGCGTCTATTGATGTTATTGTTATTGTGCCTCGCCGTATTATTAATAGAAGCAGGCCGTGGTGGTACAGCCTTGTAGAGCATCTTGCCCTCCAGATAGACAAGTGACTTGTCGCTTCCACCGCCGTCCGCATGCATGCATACTGTCGATTTATTACTTTTGTCCTTTTGAGTAAATGACCCTATCCGTCGCAGCAAAGTACGCGGTATGTTGCTGCTGCTGTTACTGCTGTTACTGCTGTTGTTGGTGTGTTCAGGCTGCATAAATCCTTGTTGTTTTACAGAATTGTACAAATCCTAATTTCCAGTCAACTTGTTTGTTTCATATATGGTCTAGTGGGAAGTGTATCTTTCATCAGGCCTATTGTGCCAAGTTGCATTACCTTTAATAACGTGTCGATCTCAACCTCGCATTCCGTGAAAGTTTCCTTTGGTACAAAGTTACGTATTGTCTCCATCGTATTCTTACAGAATGTGAGTCTGTTCATGCGTGTGTGCCCCTTGGCAATATGTAGATCTGTGTTCAGTAGCATCAGCGAGTATATTAAAGCGTAGATAACATCTGTATAATACATTTTTATTAATTTTAAAAAAATTTATGACTTTATTGTTAGTGTATGCGTCGGAAGCGGGGTGGATAACTGATAAATGTGGCCTCTTTAGCAGCACCGCTAGTGTAGTCTTTTTTTCTTTTACCTGCAGAACCGCACAGGGCTTCAGTATTGCATGACCAGTACCGATGCGCGAATGCTTCCAGTATCCGATCAATTTCCTGGGCTTCTGCTTTGAAATAGACCTTCTGACACAACTTTCTGGACGTATGATGTACATTGAAGTATATGTCCATGTTTAGTATGTATGATGATCCAAATATATGACAATGATGCCGGTCATAGAATGCTTCAACTCACCTGAACGCTTCATCAAGTCGCATACCGCCAAAGTCATATTTTACAAGATACAGCTCAAGTGTACATTGCGAGAATGGATCACTACACGAATCATATTTAATTAAGATACGCATGTGAGAAGTCTATAACACCGCTCATTGTTGTATGTACCCAGGAAACGTACCCATTGCCGAGAAATGATGCTTCTGGGACTTTATCTCCTCGCCACAGTCTGTCGGCCATGTCCTGGCATTTGTCTTTTTCGTCGGACACGGGTATATTCACCGAGGCACGCAGTAAAATAGACTGGCGTTTCCACTCGAGTAATGACGATGCTTCTTCATCGTTGAGATCATTGTCATTGTCCAGATGAGTTGTTGTTGGTGGTGTTGTGGCTGCTATCGTTACTAATGGCTCAGAATAGTCTGGGGCCAGACTTGACGACCGTAACGGTGGCAACACATACGCTGCAGTATTGTATCGTTTTCGGGCGTCACACTCGGGAAGAGGGGCGTTGGGGAACGACCATGAGCGCTGCAGTAACGATTGACTGCGTTTGGGTATGGACATAAGCAAAGAAAAGAAAAGAACAGGCAAGGGGTATTAGATCGGCTGTGTTTGTGGAGCGAAAGAGAGAGAGAGAAAACAGGCAAAGGGGGACGCGCTAGGGGAGTTGGGGAAAAGGATGTCTTTGCGCACAGCATAATTCAGGCACGCACGACGCAAAAAGAATCTCGCTTCACGTGGTTTTATTGTTTAAAGGAGTCACTGTGGACTGTGGACCGTGCAAACACCATCTTCAACGGCTCTTTTTGAATCTGTGCCTTACATTTTGGGACAGTATAAATACACTATGCCATCATTATACACTCATCGTGCATGCGTTCTCGAGAAATAAAAAGCTCGTTTAGGCGGGAGAAAATATAACATGATAAGCCAGCTTTTCCTTATTCATCCGAGCGGTATCTGAAGACACACGAAGCATCCAGAGCGATCCCTTGTTCCTCTTCATTTTGAGCATCGTTTCTCAAATAAATAGTCTATTACACCTTTTCTTTTCCTCGCATTAGCATCTTTTTGCCCAATCAAGGGTGTTATGTCGATTCTTCTTATATACAGAGCGGATCTTCTGTAAGAAAAAGGTAGTGTTTATTATCAGTTATACCCTATAAGCACTTGAACAAGTGCGCTAGATTCTTCATTCTGACAGCAGTAAAGAAGTCTACTGGCTCTGGAAGAGGAATGCTAGCTTGTTTCCTATGCTTTTTTTTACCTCACTTCTTCATTAACTCAATAATTAATATCACTCCGATACATATTGGTTTTCCCATGAAAAATGGTAATATCTAACCAAGTGGGCACTGCTACTATCAATGGTTATGTGTTTCTATAGGTCAGCACATACAATAATCATACAAAATAAGATGCAAAGATGGGCGCTTTACTAGACGTGGCTTGGTGTGCGTATTAAGTAGATATGTGAGCTATTAAGTTCACGTCAAATGATGAATACAGGTGTGTTTTGCTAATCAAAACGTTTTCTTCTGGTGCTTTTACAGCTGCTATCATATTAGAAGAGCATCCCTTAGTATAATTACATTCGGCACTTCATCTGCTTTACTAATCACTTATTATATTGAATCGTGTGCTGCTAATGATTATGATGAGCAACGTATTAGGTATAAAAGTCTTAAAAAACAGCAGCTGCTCTATTTATCAGAGTGCAGATATTTAATATTTAGCACATAGACATTGACCGTGCGGTAATGTACTGCTGGTTCCTTCCTGTCTCTATTTATATTCAGCGAAAACACATAAAAAACCGCCACGTTCATATTTTTTTTGAAGATCATTTTCTTTCTTTTCACCTTTACCTTCTTTTCTTGAACAGAACGAGATTTCTCCCAAAACAAGAAGCATTGATCTTACTGAAATTCTGTTCTCCATGGCCCGTTTTCCTTGATTCTGATCCTTCCTATGTGTACGTTGATGCTCTGCACTGTTGCTGTTCTTGGTAACAGAGAGTCCAAACGTTAAGACTTTCAGAGAGGAAAAAGAAGGCATAGAGCCGGGTAAATGGATGACCTCCGCTCATGTGGGCTTATCAAATTAATATAAGTGGGACACGCGTTACCTCCCATAATAACGAAGAAAGAGGATCCCATGTCAACAAAAGAGAAGAGAAGAGGTAGTACCTACTAGCTATATGATTGTTTAGTGCTAATCAGTAGAAAGGCCCATCGTAATGATATATTCTATGATTTTCGGACATTATGTTGTAGAGGTACTCGCGTTACAGGACATAATTAAAAGAGGTATCTACCAACTAGCACTTACTCATGCTACAGTACCAGCAAAGCTTCTTTAATGAATGTTATCCCGCTTTTACTATGCTATATTATAGAGGGACTCGCGTAACAGGTCATGATGCAAAGAGGTTAGATATTGTTTGCTTACTTTTTCCACATCGCATCAAAGAAGGAAGTATATTTGTCATTGACATTCTAGTATTTTACAACAACAGATGTATTATTGACTCGTACCATAGAGGAGCACGCGTTACATCCGGTTAGAGAAAAGAGGTAAGAGTAACGATCATCAATACTGTACTGTAGCTACCGGTAATGACAGAAATATTTGATTAAATAGAACAAAATAAATGATTAATTTCAATGTAAACATATGCCTGTGCATGCTGTTGTTTAGAGGCACTCGCGTAACTGAGACCTAACAAAGAAGTACATAAAAATGGAAATGAGTTGCGCTTGATAATCCCTGCAATGACTCTTTATGTTCTGCAGTAGTATATGTAGCTTTATATTAAGTAAAATGTGCTTTCTTTTTCCAAAACCTCGATCGTAATATGTATTATTTTTGCATGGACCGCTGTTGTACTGAATGCTTATTCAGCGCTCACTTTTAATTTCCAATTAATAAAAATAATTACTGCTTCCCAATAGTCAAAGAGCAACCGCTTTTCTATTATCAGCAACAGATACTCGCTTCGTTGTTGATGACACGACTGTTCAAAAAAAAAAGGCCGCAGTTATAGATCTCGTCGGCTGGCGACCCGACGCTTTCTGCTGGGTTAAAGAAAGAATGTTTAGCCAGTGCTCAGAGCAGCAGCGTTGAGCAAACCCGTTAAAAAGGACATAAAAGATGCCTTCTGTACAGGATCTTCTCTTACCAAGATATCTTCCATTAGATAATACCTATCAAAGGGTTATTCGCTAGTGAGTGACATCATTATGCATGCCAAATCTCGTGACTGAGGTGCGCGGGGGTCCAAATAAAAGGAACGACCATTTTAATAACGCGAAATTATATTCTTTTGCCTGAAAAGCGCGCTACCGCGTCGTGATGACAACTTTATGAGAATCTTATGCGTGGCCGAGAAACCAAGTGCTGCCAAGCAAATTGCTGGCATTCTGTCTCAATCCAGCTTTCGAACGGTAAAATTGTTGAATTTTTTCAAGTATCTATGTATGCAGCGTCGTGCGCAGCATTAGCTAAAAAAGAAAAAAGAGAATCGGTGCGATTAAAGAAGAGAACGAAAAAGAGAAGGAAAACAAAAGGAAAATCTAACAAAGAGCAACTTTTATATGATTAGAGTCCAACTGATAACCGATATGTTAAAAACTACTCATTCAATTACACACTCAATCAACGAACTGTAGCAATGACAATGACATCGTTAATCGGACACATGCTTGAGCTTGATTTCGGTCGTGAATTTAAAAGTTGGCAAGGAACTAGCCCAGAGGATTTGTTTGAGGCGCCTGTATATCGCAACGTTTCAAAGGTAACGCAAAGCTCTTCTGTTTCATTATCTCGGCAGCTGCTTAAAGTATGAAGGGGCTCATAGGGACTCATCTCCTATTCCTTAATAGAATTCTGAAGGCGTGGCAGCAAATTTGCGACAACTGTCACGGAACTCGGATGTCCTATTTATATGGACGGATTGTGATAGAGAAGGGGAAGCTATTGGTGCTGAAGTGGAGAGCATATGTACTCAAGTGAATCGTCGGATACAAGTATGGCGGGCTCGTTTTTCAGCAATGCAAGCCGGGTAAGTTGTCTTCGCAGAAGCGATTACATCATCCATGCATATTTGTATGCTCATATAACATACTACATACATAGACCCATCCACCATGCAGCCAACAATCACGTTCAACTAGACAGACGGCAAGTTGCTGCAGTAGAATCACGGTCAGAACTGGATTTGCGGATTGGTGCAGCATTCACGCGATTACAAACTATCCGGCTGAACGAGTTTTTCAATAACACTGAAAGGGCGATTGTGAGCTATGGTAGGACTTGGATTCTTATGAGCTTTCTCTTGTTTTGGTATCAAATGGATGTCCTAACGATAAACATATTATATCAGGCTCTTGTCAATTTCCTACATTGGGCTTTGTGGTCGATCGATATATGGCGATCAAGAACTTTGTCTCTGAAGAATTCTGGAGGATCGACATGGAATATGCACCGCAACCCGCAAAAAAGAACGACGAAACGGACAAAGCTGTCAAGTTCAACTGGAAGCGAGGCCATATATTTGATTATTGGTCGTCGTTTGCTCTCTATGAAAGCTGTTACAAAAACCCAATGGCAACGGTCAAGCGTGTTCAAAAAAAGAGGGTTACCAAACGGTAATTTTCCATCTTTGTTTCTTTTGCTAAAGATAACTTTATAAGTCAAATGGACGATGCCGAAGATAGTAACATGTTGTTCTGTATATTAGGAAGCCATTGCCTTTGACAACAGTTGAAATGCAGAAGCTTGCCACTCGTGTTTTAGGTTTTACTGGTGACCGAGTCATGAGTGTAAGATACACTTATGCTTTGTGAAAAAAAAAGGATTATATGGCAGTGGTTCCAATATGCTAAGTGGAAAATGAATAGGTTGCAGAAGACCTTTATCGAAATGGTTTAATTAGCTATCCAAGAACCGAAACAGATCAGTTCCCGAAGAATTTCGATTTTATGACACTGGTTCAGATGCAAGGAAACGATAGGTCTTGGGGTACTTACGCACAACTGTAAGAAGATAACACTATCTCTATTGCTTTAACGCATGAAAGATGTGTACTAATGGCTACTGCAACCTTTTTCCGTTCAAGGATACGAGATGGAGAGTTCGAACAACCCCGAAGTGGTGGACACGACGACAAGGCGCATCCACCTATTCATCCGACTGCTTACGACATGAACTTGAGTGGTGACGCTCGCCGACTTTACGAATTTGTTGTCCGTCGTTTTCTTGGATGTTGTTGGAAGGATGCCGTGGGACATGAAACGGTCGTTGACGTCCAAATCGCTGGTGAAATGTTTGATGCAAAAGGCCTTATCATTGCCGAACGCAACTACCTCGAGGTATACACCTACGACAAATGGAGCACGCACGTTCTTCCAAATTTTCAAGAAAACGAACAGTTCATGCCATCAGTATTACAACTTAACAGTGGCAAAACAGAGCCACCTAAACTACTGACGGAATACGATCTAATCAGCTTGATGGAAAAGAATGAGATTGGTACCGACGCGACTATCGCAGAGCATATCAAAAAGATTTGCGATCGACGTTATGTTTACAAAGACGGTCAATACTTTAATCCATCAACACTTGGAATTGCACTAGTGCTGGGCTACGACGAGATCGGATTTGAAACAAGTTTAAGTAAGCCCTTCTTACGTCGTGAGGTAAGTCCATATAAGCAGGAGAATCGAATGATGAAAGCTGTATGATGTTTTTTTAACAAAAATTTTGAAAAACGCTCTTAGATGGAAGCCGATTTGAAACAAATTTGTCAAGGAACCAAGCAGTCAGAACAAGTCCTTCAGCAGAGCATCCGGAGATACAGTGAGATGTTTGCAAGGACGGTAACCGAATTCGGAAAACTAAGATACTCCATGCAAACATACTTTGACTATGGAGAGTACATTGAAAACGCGAGGAGAACATATAGCAGAGATACGAGTACCAATAATTCTACATCAACAAGAGGAGGTGGCCGAGGTAGTCGTGGTGGTGCAACTGGTCGAGGTTCGAGTTCTAGAGGTTCCAACAGAAGCAGCACCCGCGGTCGTGGACGCGGTCGTGGCCGTGGTCGTGGTAGCAGCTCGAATGGACCTTCTGATCCAGCAAATTGTTAGTGTGGCCAACCAGGTATACGAAGGACAACAACACAAGGGCCAAATCAGGGTCGCCAGTATTATGTATGCGCTAAAACGGATGCGACTTCCAAGTGTAATTTTTTACGCATTTGTAACCTAGACTACCAAGAAAAACCATGTCTCTTTACTTTAATCTTTGCATACCCCTCTTTATACACATATATTTGTTAATATTACTACTCATCAAAGCAATTCATCAATCTCTCCCATCCCCACTGCAACAATAACTCACTCTTCTTACAATTGCATTTATATGGCGCAAGGAAAAGTGTCAAGCATATATGTAAGGGAAAATAATGTAAGGTGTAAGATATAATAGTAGCTCGCAAGAAAAAGGGAGAGAGAGTTTAGGGATAGACAATGTTCATAGGTGAGGAATGCGCGGGGGAATTGAAAAAAACGATCGGTGCTAGTTCTTGGATGACTTGTACAGTTCTATAATCCGTTCTTTTTCTTGCTGCAATCGCTTTTCTGCAGCTAGGATCTGGCCGATGATGATATCTCTGCTATAACCGGGCGCAAAATTAGTAAATATGCCGTAACGTACATATCGATATTTCCATAGAGAGCGCGAGTCGATATTCTCGTATTCTAATGTGCGCTCCAGTAAAGAGAGTTGTGACTCGATAGATGGATCATCCTCGTCCGTATACATTCTAAGATAGTTTACCAAATCCTTTGGCAAGCGATCGCTGTTATTCAGACGGTTATTCTGATGCTGCTCGTCATCCAAAATATATTTTGTTACGGGCTCTGAGTATATGTAGTAACGAAATATACGATATTTGTCGGCAAGCGTTGTCTGTAAATGACTATATCGCTCTGGATATATATGTGGTACTGCTACATACGGATGGAAACCAGAAACGAGCCATGGAATGGATGCTTTCAACCAGTTTACCTGGATGCCGCAAGCCCGTGGTAGCCATGGGGTGGCAGTAACAGAGGCTGGATATCCTCGTTGAGTTATCGGCAATAGCTCATTGTTGTCGTTTATGGCACCTGCTGTTGTTTGGCGTTCGAGTTCCCGACGTTGCTGCCGGACGTCTGCACGATGCACATACGAAAACGACATGATCACGCCTCTTTTAGCGATAAGGTGAGTTTCATATTCTGCTGAATGAGTGCTGGATGATTCTGGAAGCATATAGCGCTGCTCCAATGCAGGGTTATATTGACCATATGACGGTACCAGCTTTTGGTATTTCTCTGGAAGCCCAGCTGGCATAGGGACGTGTTTCCACGGCTCAAAAAACAGCTTGACCAATCGGCGAAAGATGTTGGGCGGAAGAGTGCGAAAGTTGCTGGGCGGAAGAGTGGCGTCCTTGGCAATGGGTAAGGTGGCATCGCGTGGTCGAAACTCAATGACTCTATGTACGGGATCAAAACTATGTGCCACCATGGCAAGTTCCTGCTCGCAATAATGTGCTACTTCTGTCTGTAGAATGAGATTGGTAACGCGGGCTTTTTCGTAAATGTGTTGCTCGGCCAACCGTTGCCATGTGCGACAGATTTCTCTGTAGCGATAGAGTTCCAGAAAATCCGCGAATGACAAGACATTGTCAATGATTTCCAGTGGCAGCATCGTGTTGTAGCTCATATTGGCAATATGAAAAGTGAAAGGATAAAGTCAAGAAACTCATTTGCCACACTACTCTGAGTTGGAAAAGTCGCATTTGCAGGAAGAAGTGACACCTGATTGAATGGTGCCCCATGTGTACTGTGTATATTCCGTCGAATAAACAATGTTCTCATTGTTAGGTTGAAAGGTTTGGTAGATCTATTATCAAGGATTTACAATGTCTATTATTCAAAAAATCACAGTGTGTATACATGGGTCTTTTTTCTTTTAGTCGCATCGGCCATCCGGAGGTCCGTTCAGCCATCGTTCAAATACTTTTGTACAGTCAAACTGTTCTTTTCCCAGTTTCTCATTCACTTCGTTGTGACGACGACACAGCCATTCGCTCAGCTTTTTACGACTTCCTACTTGTACTGGCTCCCTTTCAACAGCTTTCTTGAAATCATCCTATTTGAATTTAACTGTCAGCCGCTGCTGGAAGGATTGAGACCCAGCCAGCCGATCCAACTGAAAACCTAATGCAAAAAGGCTATCATCACTTACTTTGCAAAACCAGCATGGATAGTGCTCCGAAAACGAAGAAATAAATGATTTCATGCTCTCCATCTGTGAGGGTGCTGGCCGCTCTGGATAATATGCTGCCATTGTATGTAACAGTGTCCAAGTCGCGTTGCCAAGTGTTTCTACGTCAGCCGGACAGTTCTTTTTTCGCCACTCTTCTTCTGGCATTTTTGATGTCTGTTCTTCAGTAGAATTTGACGTAGACTTTGACGTATTTGCCTTGGTTGCTGATTCGGGAGAGGCAGCTTCCGCAGCGGCAGAAGTAGCAACAGCACTATGGGCTGGCTGCTTTGAATTCTGTTTTTCGATCTTGGACCATGTTTTGAAATCAGTACAAACGCGACAAGGTTTGCCGTCCTTCATGGGAACTGTTTTGCCCGTTTCAGGATCAATCATTACGGAAGTTTTTTGAGGCTCGTTTGTCATTGTTGCTTCGGCGGCTGTCATTTCTTGTTTTGCTCACTAATGAAAAAGAGGAGTACAAAGTGAGTATATCTCGGTAAGCATTTTGTCCGGCTCCGTGATGGTGACTGAAGCAGGATAATTGAATATCCGTTAGCGTTCTGGAACTCAGGCCATTTCAGAGTCGCACCATTTTTCAAACAAGGTGTATGTTGTCTAAGCGTAGCTTGCAGCATCAATACTCAAAGAAATCATAATAAACAGAGAGATAAAAGCCAATGATAAAACTTACTTTTTGGATAAAAGAGTCCTTCGGCTACCATTAACAGCAGCTGTAGTTCATAAAACAATTTAAGAGGGAAGAAGAACGTTAGGCGACCGTGGAAAAGGGCGGATGTGTGAAAAAGAATGTAAAGAAGATGAGGAGGAAAAGATCATCGATATGTTGATGATGCATTTTCGTCTAAAAGACAGAGAATTTGACACTTATTAAGCTTTTATCTACCTTGCCACGCTGTAATAAAATCTGCTAGGATGTCTCTCCACACTTAATGGTCTAAAATATTTGTGATAGCTTCAGCGCCAAAGTGACCAAATGCATGTGCTTTTTTGAGTAATTCCGGTCTTCCATGTTCGGGTGGTTCAAAATAGATGTCATCATCCATGTTGTCAGTGTTATTACTTGTTTGTGTGTTTACTGTGAGAGTCTTATTTTGTACAGTGTTATTATTTGTATGAATTTGCGTAGCACTATGTACCCCCTTCCAGCTCTTTTTCATCGATGTGAAAAAGGCGAGATAATTGATCAGGAAGGATGTTATCTAATCCTGGTAGGTGAATAATTTCAAAGTCGTATTGTAAGATGGTGTCAAACCAACTGATCATCATAGCGTTGGCTATTTTTTGTGTATGGAGGAAGGTCAATGCTTTGTGATCCATGTATAATTTAAACGGTTTGCCATATAAATATTTGTGGAATTTGTCAAGTGCAAATATAATAGCTCTGAGCTCACGTCGTGTAGTGCTATAAGATCTTTCTGACTTGGAGAGTGCTCTAGCCATGAAAGCAATATGACGTGTTTCACCATCTATGACTTGGAAAAGTGCTGCAGCGATCCCGGTATTTGAAGCGTCAGTTGCAACCTGAAAAGGGTGTGATAAATCGGGAAAGCGCAGGATGGGAGCTTCAAGTAGCATTTTCTTTAACGTATCAAAACTGTGTTGTTCTGTTTGTGTCCATAAACCTTTTAAAGATTTGGCATTGCGAAGTCGGTCTAAAGGTGCCATAACTTCAGAGACTTTTGGTAGGTAAGAGCGCATGTAATTGATAGTACCACAGAAGGCAGCTATAGCTTTGCCAGTTGTAGGTGTAGGGATATTTTGGATGTTGCATACTTTGCGTTTATCCAGTGATACACCTTCGGTGGATACACAGTGGCCAAGTAAGTAGACACAACGTTGTGCATATACGGCTTTGTCATGATTGATGCGGAAATTTACCTCAGTTAATTTGTCAATTACTGCGGCGACATGGATATCTTAACTCGGATAATCACATAGACTACAAGCGCTGACACTCCTGCTATAGCAACTCAGTATAAAAATATTTATAATGCAATCAATTCACAACCTACAACCTGGTCATTTCTAGAAAGTTACAAATTTGATTTTTTCACTTTTTCTTATTTTATCTGAACAATTAAGCTCGGATTCTTCACACGAAATGAATTGATGGCAGCAGTATGTGGAGATATATATGAATGGATGCATTTATTCAAAGCGCAGGGCGCAGAAGCTGTGGCAATTCTTGGTTGAATCAATCAAAGAATAAATGGAGTGATGAGTGGGGCGCCGTTTTTCTTGCCACGAAGAAGCGGCACGGACAGGTTGACACAAACGCCAGAAGGTGGGTCATCAATGTGCGCAAATTGATCAAGGACACAAATGTTGCTAGCTCTTCTAAAAACCGGGGAAATGTAAGCTGCGCAACTTCTTGCATCACATAGATTCCATCGTGGCGGAGGCGCGTCAGAAAAAAAGTGATATGAAAACCATGCACCTGGAAGGTCAGAGCGGCTTCCAATGCATTGGTATCAATGGTATCCTTTGCTAGAGTTGCCAAACGCATAAGATCGTGGCATAGCGCGTGGTTATCGATGGTGGGACGTGCAACTTTGACCTCTCCATATCCAAGACTGGGCCCAAAGTCGCGCTGCCGTAGCTTGGAAATTGTGGCGTCAGGGCGGATCTTGTCATTTTCATCAGACATGACGTTGGACCAGCGAAGGAGCACTTTTCTGTCAGGATCAGAGAATAGCGATGCCAAGATGGGATCAAAGTACTTGGTGAAAAGCTCACATTCTCCAATAGTTTGCTTGTTTTTAATGGCAACGAGCGGCAAGCGGCGCATCCTATAAAAATTGTTCAATTTTGGCACAGGCTTTCACGAACTACTAATCGATAATGACCTTACGCTACTGAGATGTCAATCGTATATGACGCAGCTGATAGCGCTGTTCATATAGACAAAAATCGGCATCTTTCATTTTAAGCTTAAGCAAAGCCTTTTCACCAAGCTTCTCCGGTTCAAACGCGTTTTCCAGCCTTTCAATTGCGGTTCTAAGACGCTTAATGGCTTCGAAACCATAAGCAGTGATAGAATCTGCTTCTTTCTATTCACAAATATCAGCTTAAATGTAGAATTATTTAAAGCGATAGACATCAAAATCGCTCCTACCTCCAGCATGGGCACCAAAGATCGTCCAAGGGGGCACATGTTTTTTCCGAGTACCAGAAGCTCGATATCTGCATCCACATTGCCGATGATCCGAGCCAATTTCACGCATACATCGTCGCTGATGTCCATCACGCGTAGAATCCAACTTCATTTCGAGCCGCTGTTACAATTGTGTCTATTAGAATTGATTTGAGCAGGTTTTGACAGTTACCGTTAGTATAAAAGTGCAGATGCAAACTCGTAATAGTAAGAAAATAAAGTCGCGCTTTTGCTCTCCCTGTGTTATTTTGCTACCGCTCCCCATTCTCAATGATCTTTACGATTTACAGATGCACTGTTATAATTACCTTGTCTCAAGATGAACGGCACACCATGTAGTTACAATGTTCACTGACGAAACATATACTGCTGCACTTCTTTTTTCTCTCAAGTCCCTTTATTCTGTGCCTGCTTCCCTCCACCTATCTGACTTTCAAAAAAAATTGAAAACGTCCGGGGAATAAGTAACTTGCATTAAATGTCGCTCGATATGGCGCATTGTTTTCTTGCTTGTATTGATGCCGATTGATTTTTTGCCAGGCATAAGCTATTGATTTGTGGATGGAAAAGAAAGACCGGTCAAAGGTTTCAAAGGGACTAGACAGTATCCACCATATAGCACGGAAACATTATACTCGAATGATCCAGTTCATGTAAACAACATCGTAGAGCAATGAACGGCTAATAACCCAAATGGGCTGACGTGATATGACGTCGTTTGTGAGCTCTTGATGATTATTTACGGCTGATGATGCACTTAGAATGGGTGTCTTGTCACTACTAGTTACATTGGTAAATAGAAATGCATGAAAGGAAAAGTATCTGGAACGTAGGGGACGGGGGATGATAGCAGATAGTGATATCTCATCAGCAGGATGACTGGGCGTGTATTAGATTGGGATAGCGCAAAGGCCAAGCCAGTGATCAAAGGGTCTCTGTACAGGGTTCGGGTCAATGTTGTTTATATTGAACAATAAATTGTTTGTTTGGAGTAAACATGTGCTGAACGCCGCAGCCAGCTTCTTCATGGGATCAGTGAGACATTGTAGAAAGTCTCGGCCATTGTTGTATCAACTGTGGTGGTGTGTGTAACGAAAATAAAAACCGCTCTCTTACACGAGTATATGCCTACGGCAATCAGTGATTACCGATCCTCCAAGCCCGCAATGATGGATGTGGGCAGCTTAAAATAAATTGTAAAGAGCAGCATGGCTGTTTTCAGCATAGTATGCGCGTCATCCTAGAGCTACTATTATCCATACAGGCTGCTTCTTCAGGTTGACACTGTTGTTTGGTTTGCTCGCTTTATCAACCACCTCCCTCAGCAGTAGCGATTCAAAGTCAATCAGACGTGGTCGGCGTATGTGTGGGTGATGTATGATGTATGTGGGAAAAAAACAAAATACAAAAGAAAGGAGGATGGTCGGCTCGTACGAGAGTCATACATGCATAATCTTAGCCTTGCTTCTGAGCACATGAAAGTTGTGCCAACGATGTTTTCGGTTAGTCAAGGGGTTGAAAGGGGCGTGGCGAGCGAAACAAACCATTAAACTGGTTCTCTCAGCTTAGAACAGCTTGCCTTAGCACCGTTGTTGCTGGTGTGCATACCCTCCCAACAAATTTCTTTCCTTTCCATTATTTTTGCGAACAGAACTACGCGAACACAGAAGGTAAAACACTGCGCCCGTAGAGAGGTATCCATAACTTTTCAAAGTTATGGATTTTCAATAAATTGAAGTTGGGAGATGGGGGAAGCCAGTACCCCAAAGTTTTGAAGGGGGGACAGAAGGGCTGCAAGTGAAAAATTAAAAAATACAAGATATTTTCCAATATATGGGGGTAGACATCTATGTGAAGCATGAAGGTTACAAGTGGAAAAGCAGCAACTTCAAGGCAGCTTCATTCAAAATTGGGGGTGCCACCACAAGCTAATAAAGAAAAAGCTCTTGCCAGATGCAAAGGTCTCGACAGTATATTAGGGGTACCTGTTCAGGGAATGTATACTTTTTATCAAGCAAAGGGGTCACAGGAGGAGAAAAAGCGGTTAAGGGTTGCAATAATATTGATTGGAGTGGGGACACGGATTTCAATCTGGGCGGGTTTTTTCATAGTTGCTGCAGCAGACGTACTCAAGGAGTATGATTTTGCAACATGCTAAGCAATAAAAGAAAAAAGAAAATAAAGAAAAGCCGCTTCTGAAGAGAGTCCAGATAGCATAGTCATCGTTCAACCGTTTATACAAAAGCTGCCGCTATTGACTTATTGTTGAAATGACCTGCTCAAAGGAAGCGGGCACTCCTTCCCCTTTTATATTAAGGGGACACATCAAAAAAGAAAAAGAACATAAAGTAGTCAAGCGATGGGCAACATATATGGAAGCAGCTGCAAATACTTTTATTTTATTCTGTTACAAGAAACATTATGCTGTAGAACAGGGCCAAGAGAGAAGTCCAGCACCTGATATGCAAAGCAGGAAGTAGTACCAAAGTAACGAAGACGCCGCACATTTGCAAAATAGAAGAGCATTTTTATCTGAAAGTAAATGGTAGATGGGGTCATTTTTCATTACCACCACTATTTTTGCCAGGCGATTTTAACGTTAAACTTGCAGAGTTCGTAAGACCTCAAATTTTGAGTTAAAAGTTGGTAATTAGCACATTGACTTTTGCAGCTTTCTTTCTGAATGGTGTAATCGGAAGTTGCCAGTAACGGAATTAGAATGGTTGCGCGTCGCTGATTAACAGAATGTGAGAAAGTGAATTGGATCGAAATGGTGCCGTCTGAAAGGCAATGCGAAGAGACGGCGCATCGATTTGGGAGGAAGAGTGCGTGAAGGAAGAAATGAAAGACAACCTTTTCACGAGGCACCAGTAGAGAGAAATGTTTTGGTTTATCAGAAAAAGGCTACTCAACCTTATGCGCTCACGTAGCCTCGAAAATCAGATACAAATATTTCATTTGATATTTTATTACAGACTCCTTTTCTATAAATAATCTGATGTAAAGACATACCGAATACTTCGTTAATAACAGCACGCGACGCAGAGAAGGACGTTGGGTAGTAACGTATATGGGCACCCGATTGCTCGATGGTGTATTTGTGCTGCCACGATCTTTTGTTTGCTAGCAACATGTGCTCATGCCTAAATTAACAATAATTAAAAGTGATCAGTAACGTTCATACGTAGAAAAAAAACGTTTGGTATTATCATGTGCTTATGTCGCCAAGATGCTTCTTGAGAAAGGATCGATAAATTGGTGGTTAGCAACGTGCGCATACTGCCAAGAAGCTTATATTAATATAAATAAAAAAATAAGTAGTGATGTTGATACCGCTGTTATCATGCGCTCGTGGCGCCAAGATATTTCCTGAGGAACAATCAATAACGTGGTCGAAAACATGCGCGTAGCGCCAATGTGCAAATTAAAATAATAATGAAGTAGTCTGATGCGTCTGCACCGTAACGATGAGTGCTATAATATAGATAAAGAATTGATTGTTAGAAAAAGATATAAAAGAGAGCGAAGAAAGCAACAGACTTATTACACCACCACTGATATTCTTCACGTACCCTTGTTTCCTTGACGATGTCCAACTTGAACGGCGAGTTCATGTTATGCTTTTGTCGAAATTGTCGGGCACATCCGGAGGGATACCGTCGAGTCACTCTGAGAGCGTATACTGATCATGTCAGGGCTGACGAACAGTATAATTTACAGCAGGAAATCAACGGTACGGTAGCAGAGCTTTCACAGAATAGTTTTTACGCTCGTATCAAATGTTGCATTATACTGATCCGCCATATGTAGATCAAACTCTGCCGATGGTGGATGGGGGCGATATGCAGATGGAAGTCGATGATCCACAGCTGCCTGATCATAACGCCGACGTATTTGATGATGGTAATTTTGTTGATGATATTGATTGTGAGTTGCGATGTTGCACTGTGTTGCGCTTTGTTGAACTGATTGTGTGTTCCTTGTTGGAATCTAGTTGTTGAAGCTGCGGCGGATTCCGGTGTAACCTTGCCGTATGAATCATTTGGAGGTGACCAACCAGTAGCGGATCAAGAAAGAGATGACGATGAATTGATGTACCAGGCTGACGACGTCGAATTCGATAATGTAGTCGAAGATGATACAGCAGGTTAGTGGTAGTAATGGTGCTAGAAATAATGTGGAAAAAATATCAGGGTTAATAACTGCTATGCAATAGATGAACCGCCAACAATCCTAGCCGCAACAAACCCGCTCGATTCCGTCCCACAACCATTGATATTCGTCTTCATCTTCATTTGTTTATTCCAACTCCACCACCTATCCGAGCGTGTCGCATCCATGCTGATCACATTCATCATAACCTTGTTCGCCGGCCTTCACATCCTCCCCGAAAACACCATTATTCCGTCTACAATTGCTGGGATACGACAAGCTATTGGCTTTAACCGGTTGACACAGGATCTGCGAAAATATGTTGCCTGCAGCAAATGCCACGCCATATATCTGCCGTCACCAACGTTGCACGAGCGATGCACCAAGCCAAGCAGCATAATCGACGGAGATTCTTGCAATACACCTCTATTTAAAACAACCACCAACAACCGTCGCTCCCCTATTAAAGAATATACTTACCATCCCTTACAACAAGCCCTGAAAAGGTTCTTCATGCGTCAAGGTTTCGAGGACAAAATCCTTGGGTGGCGAAATCGTCGGATTCCAAGAGCAGGAGATCTCGGCGATGTGTACGATGGCATGAAATGGGTCAGTCTCCAGGATTCCAACAATACCACCTTTGTTGAAGACCCACGCTCGTTGATGCTGACACTTAACGTCGATTGGCTTGCGCCTTTTGACACCGGTTACTCGTGTGGCGCCATTTACATCACCATCAACAACCTCCCTCGTGCCGACCGCCAAAAAGTTGAGAACGTCATACTTGTAGGTGTTATGCCTGGACCAAGTGAGCCGAAGACCTATGAGATGAACCACTACCTTGAGCCATTAGTCGACGATCTCATTGCTCTGTACGATGGCATTGAAATGAGCACATTCCAAGAACCACAAGGCACACGGATTCGCGCAGCTCTGCTTAACGTTACCTGCGATATACCTGCTGCTCGGAAGGTTGGTGGTTTCACCTCGCATGCCAGTACGCGAGCATGTAGCAAATGCACGCGCGAGTTTGTCGTTTTTCCAGGCACTACAAAGCTGGATTATTCAGGTCACCAAATTCCGTCCTCGGACCTGCGGACAAAGGAGGGTAACCTACGCGACGCGCAGCAATGGCTAGCAGCAACAACACCAAGAGCACGGTACAACGTCGAGCGTGAGACAGGGACGCGCTGGTCGCAGCTCCATCGTCTTCACTACTTTGATCCAGTCTCGTCCGTACTTATTGATGTGATGCACAATTTGTTTCTGGGGACTGCCGCTCGGATGGTGTCTGGATGGAGGACTTTTGGTTATTTCCGTGAAGCTGACTATGAGGTTATGCAAGAGCGCGCTGACGGGATTGTGTTGCCGCCTGGAATGCCTACCCTGAAGCGCAAGATCCAGCGCAAGTTTGGCTTCATGACGGCTGAGGACTGGAAGACATGGACGCTCGTCTACTCCGCATTTGTCCTCAAACCCATCCTCCCTCCTGATCACATGGCGAACTGGATGCTTTTCGTCGCTGCGTGCCGCCACATTGTCCAAACCACGGCCACATATGAGCGTCTCGACCAAGCTCACATTTTATTCGAGCGTTTCATATGTGGTTGTGCAGCATTATACGGTCCTGATTTTGTTACGCCCAACATGCATTTGCACTTGCATTTACGTACCACCATCGAAGACTTCGGGCCGGTCTACGCACATTGGTTGTTCAGCTTCGAGCGATACAACGGTTTCTTGAAGGACGCGTACACGAACCAGAAGGACTCTTTCGAGGTAACCTTCATGAAGCGATTCATCGAGAAGGCCGGTGCTCTTGATTTCGTGACGAACGAGGCTCACCGCTTTGCTCAGCTACCACAACAGCTCAGGATGCTTGTACGAATGGCCGGTCAATATGTATCCTCCCTCGTCTCATACACCAGCAATGACACGCCATTCGACCCGTATGCTTTCGTTCAATTATCCTTAGACACGGATATCGACGTGGATGGTAGCGAGCCGTTGCCCCCTGACACGATCAGTTCCATGACAAGTGGAAAAACAACACGGCTGCCAGATGATCGCGTAAACCTGCTCGTCAGCTTCTATCAGCAACATTATGATCAAAATACCGTCATCAGCGCCCAGTCTGGTCAACGACCGATCCATCCTCACACACTCATAGTGCACGACGGGGTGGAAACATTTCGAGCAATTGAGATTTTCGGACAGACTTACCGCTCAGCAACTTCGAGATCTTTGCGTGGGTCCTACATTCAAGCCTTGTTTATTCAGGGTAATGGAGTCGTTGCGTGGACCGGCCAAGTCCAATTTTTTTTCAAGCACAATCTCCTCGTTGATGGCAGACAGAAGACGCACTCATTTGCCTTCGTCCGTTGGTATCGCGCAGCAGCAAGGCAGCAACGCTTCGAAGATGAGGGCCTGGAAGAGTGGTTGAGCAGTTTTATGGCAGAAGGAACTGACTCCATCTTGCCTATCCACCGGATTCACTCGCAGGTGGCCATTGTCAAGTTCGGCTCGCAAAGAATTGCCAATAGTGCTAGGATCATAGTGATACCGCTAGCTAGAAAAGTGTTTTTGTAGAAAAAATAAAGATTGCGATAAAAAAAGAATTTTATTTCGCCCAGTCGGGCAAAGTGTTGAGCACGTCTTGCTCGATCTGGACGTCACTGCCTGGGATCAGGAGTCTGGTGTACTCCCCATTAGGCCTTCTTGTCCCGGTTGCAGCAGCGGCCTTGGACTTCGCGTCCAAATCGTCCAAAAATTCATTGGCCTATGCAAAGTATCGCTATAATATTAGCAACTTTTCCGATACTTAACAACACTGGATTTTCGTGAGTGTTTTAAATAATGAATTACCATGCTCGATCTCAAGGCAGGCACCAAACGTCGCAACACTCGTCCTCGTCCTCCCTCTTCATCGTCACTCATCTCCGGCGACATACATTCTCTCCGAAGGAGACGCTCGCATCCAGGGAAGCGCGATTCCAGATCCTCTGCATGGCGCTGGCGTGTGGCAATGCGAGTCTTCAATTTCTATACGTGATTGAGCGTTAATATTTACGTCAGAAAGCACTTGAACATACACTCGCCCTTTGCGCACTAACTTTGTAGACTCGCGAATACCGCCTGATTTCCACACCACGTCGAGCAGCTGTCGCCTCAGTGGTGCGCGACTTGGTGCGTAGCGTATTGAAGTACGCTCTCACTCTGTTGCGAACATCCATGTCGCTGAGCAACCCACTCGTTCTCGGGTTCGAAGCAACGAAGCCCAATACAGCTGTCGTAACTATCTGGTTATCCCGATGTCTGAAGCTGTTCTCGAAATTCCAGCGATCACATTCGGGAAAACTGGCGACGCATGAATGGATAGCCGCCTACCATAGAAATATAACATAGTTAAAAGACAATAATAAGAAGCTTTATTTTCTTTTATTACAGTCACTCTTGCACTGGCATCTCCCTGTGTCACGGAAGAAGACACCGGCTGCTGCTGGCCGTTAGCAACGATTGGTGTAGCAGTTGTATGTTGCTGTTGTTGTATAGCGTCAATGACGCTCGTCAAACCCGTAATTTGATTTTTGACGGTTGTCATCTCGGCTTGGAGCTTCCTGTTGGAATCAAGAACAGAAGCGAGAGACAAGCGATCTGCGATTCGCCACGCGCAACTGGTGCTGGCACGACGGTCGTTGATGATATTACTGGTATTGTTGTTGTTTGAAGAAGACATCTATAACATTAATAGTAAGCAACATTTTATGGACTATAAAGACACTAATGAATGACAGTATTTACGTTTGCAAAAAAAAAGACAAGAAGAGTATGTGCGGTGAAATAGCAAGGAAGAAAAAAAACACGTCTTTTACAGCATTTATTTATCTGTATCTGTAGGCTGATCTATGTAGCTCCCCTCCTTAATATTGTGCATTTGGCTAGCATAAATGGGGAGTATATAAAGTAGCATTGACTTGAAGTTCATAATTATCCTCTTTCTTTCCATTTTCTTTTCTATTTCTCTTCTCAAACACTCCCGCCGGCAATACAGTGTAAGGTATTTTATCTTGTATCTCCTCTCCTACTATGGAATGACTTCCCAACTCGCTTTTAAACAAACATTCACTTTTTATCTAGAGACACCACTTACGACTCAAGGCTGTTGTAGCAAGCTTGGTAAGTATTTATACCTTTTTCTCATATTGCCTAGTGACATTGCAAACTGCAGCGATCTCATATTATTTGTATACCCAGCTCTGTAGATCTCATCTCATCCGGAGTCATCATTGTAAGTACATTCGGGGGTGTTTTTACTTTTGTTATCTTTTGAACAAGCACTGCTTTGTAATAATTGATTGCTTTCTATCCTATACTCTACTTTAGTAGACGATGCTTTGATGTCTTACCTGCTCTTCTCTACTACGCCGTGCCTTTCTCAAAGCTTTTATTTTGCTTCCGTTCTCTTCGTTAGACTAGATAGACATAGTATTCCGTAGTTTTAATACTGTGATTGCTGCACACCATATCGCGCTATTGTTTTTGAATAAAATCCATCGTTTTTTAATACCGCATACATGCTTTCTGCTATTTTATCGCCATCCTGCAAATAATCGTCAT
Organism: Zychaea mexicana; assembly: GCF_025766255.1. Classification (NCBI taxonomy): domain Eukaryota; kingdom Fungi; phylum Mucoromycota; class Mucoromycetes; order Mucorales; family Lichtheimiaceae; genus Zychaea; species Zychaea mexicana. The sequence goes on from NW_026516779.1 coordinate 143,836, forward strand.
AATTTTTGTAATACTGGACCCCATCGTATTTTACGTTGCCATTGATACTGCAGATGAATATAGAATATTTTAAAATAGTTTTATCGGTGTTGCTCCTGTACGATCCCAAAATGA